>NC_135212.1:39103420-39108420 GCF_052324685.1 Brachyhypopomus gauderio | reverse complement strand
GTAGGGTGGTGTGAGGGCGGTGTGGGGGTGGTGTGAGGGTGGTGTGTAGGGTGGAGTGTAGGGGTGGTGTGAGGGTGGTGTGTAGGGTGGTGTGAGGGTGGTGTGTAGGGTGGTGTGAGGGTGGTGTGTAGGGTGGTGTGAGGGTCGTGTGTAGGGTGGTGTGAGGGCGGTGTGGGGGTGGTGTGAGGGTGGTATGTAGGGTGGTGTGTAGGGTGGTGTGTAGGGTGGTGTGTAGGGGTGGTGTGAGGGTGGTGTGTAGGGTGGTGTGAGGGTGGTGTGTAGGGTGGTGTGAGGGTGGTGTGTAGGGTGGTGTGAGGGTGGTGTGTAGGGTGGTGTGAGGGAGGTGTAGGGTGGTGTGTAGGGTGGTGTGAGGGCGGTGTGGGGGTGGTGTGAGGGTGGTGTGTAGGGTGGTGTGTAGGGTGGTGTGTAGGGTGGTGTGAGGGTGGTGTGAGGGCGTTGTGGGGGTGGTGTGTAGGGTGGTGTGTAGGGTGGTGTGAGGGCGTTGTGAGGGTGGTGTGAGGGTGGTATGTAGGGCGGTGTGTAGGGTGGTGTGAGGGTGGTATGTAGGGTGGTGTGAGGGTGGTGTGTAGGGTGGTGTGAGGGTGGTGAGGGCGTTGTGGGGGTGGTGTGTAGGGTGGTGTGTAGGGTGGTGTGAGGGTGGTGTGTAGGGTGGTGTGTAGGGTGGTGTGTAGGGTGGTATGTAGGGTGGTGTGAGGGTGGTGTGTAGGGTGGTGTGTAGGGTGGTGTGAGGGTGGTGTGTAGGGTGGTGTGTAGGGTGGTGTGTAGGGTGGTATGTAGGGTGGTGTGTAGGGTGGTGTGTAGGGTGATGTGTAGGGTGGTGTGAGGGTGGTGTGTAGGGTGGTGTGAGGGTGGTGTGTAGGGTGGTGTGTAGGGTGGTGTGTAGGGTGGAGTGTAGGGTGGTGTGAGGGTGGTGTGTAGGGTGGTGTGTAGGGTGGTGTGAGGGTGGTGTGAGGGTGGTGTGTAGGGTGGTGTGTAGGGTGGTGTGTAGGGTGGTGTGAGGGTGGTGTGTAGGGTGGTGTGAGGGTGGTGTGTAGGGTGGAGTGAGGGTGGTGTGTAGGGTGGAGTGAGGGTGGTGTGAGGGTGGTGTGAGGGTGGTGTGTAGTATGGTGTGTAGGGTGGTGTGAGGGTGGTGTGTAGGGTGGTGTGTAGGGTGGTGTGTAGGGTGGTGTGAGGGTGGTGTGAGGGTGGTGTGTAGGGTGGTGTGTAGGGTGGTGTGAGGGTGGTGTGAGGGTGGTGTGTAGGGTGGAGTGTAGGGGTGGTGTGAGGGTGGTGTGTAGGGTGGTGTGAGGGTGGTGTGTAGGGTGGTGTGAGGGTGGTATGTAGGGTGGAGTGTAGGGGTGGTGTGAGGGTGGTGTGTAGGGTGGTGTGAGGGTGGTGTGTAGGGTGGTGTGTAGGGTGGTGTGAGGGTGGTGTGTAGGGTGGAGTGTAGGGGTGGTGTGAGGGTGGTGTGTAGGGTGGTGTGTAGGGTGGTGTGAGGGTGGTGTGTAGGGTGGAGTGAAGGTGGTATGTAGGGTGGTGTGTAGGGTGGTATGTAGGGTAGAGTGTAGGGGTGGTGTGAGGGTGGTGTGTAGGGTGGTATGTAGGGTGGTGTGAGGGTGGTGTGTAGGGTGGTATGTAGGGTGGTATGTAGGGTGGTGTGAGGGCGGTGTGTAGGGTGGTGTGTAGGGTGGTATGTAGGGTGGTGTAGGGTGGTGTGAGGGCGGTGTAGGGTGGTGTGAGGGTGGTGTGTAGGGTGGTGTGAGGGCGGTGTAGGGGTGGTGTGAGGGCGGTGTAGGGGTGGTGTGTAGGGTGGTGTGTAGGGTGGTGTGTAGGGTGGTGTGAGGGTGGTGTGTAGGGTGGAGTGAAGGTGGTATGTAGGGTGGTGTGTAGGGTGGAGTGTAGGGGTGGTGTGAGGGTGGTGTGTAGGGTGGTGTGAAGGGTGGTGTGAGGGTGGTGTGTAGGGTGGAGTGAAGGTGGTATGTAGGGTGGTGTGTAGGGTGGTAAGTAGGGTGGAGTGTAGGGGTGGTGTGAGGGTGGTGTGTAGGGTGGTATGTAGGGTGGTGTGAGGGTGGTGTGTAGGGTGGTATGTAGGGTGGTATGTAGGGTGGTGTGAGGGCGGTGTGTAGGGTGGTGTGTAGGGTGGTATGTAGGGTGGTGTAGGGTGGTGTGAGGGCGGTGTAGGGTGGTGTGAGGGTGGTGTGTAGGGTGGTGTGAGGGAGGTGTAGGGTGGTGTGAGGGCGGTGTAGGGGTGGTGTGAGGGCGGTGTAGGGGTGGTGTGTAGGGGCAGTGTGAGGGCGGTGTGGGGTGTGGTCTCACCTTGCCCCTCTCACTGTGGACCTGTTTGTAGTGGAGCCAGCCCTCTTTCCTCACACTGCTGTAGCACATGGTGCCCAACTCAGACGCTGAGTGACGTTTGGAGCGAGCCTCATCAGCTGGGCCCAGGCTTTCTAGAGACTGCACACACACACACACACACACACACACACACACACACACACACACACACACACACACACACACAGACACACACACACACACACACACAGACACACACACACACACACACACACACACACACACACACACACACACAAACAAACAAGCAAATGAAACAACGTAAATGGATCGTGCAGCTTTATGATTTCAGTTCCTCAAAGTTCAAAAATGAGAAGCTATTTTACCTTGGCCAGTATTTGACTATTATTTGTCTATTACAACACTACATCTAACTCACCCCATCTCCGAAGAAGCTTTTCACTCTCTTTGGTAATCTCCTACAGAGAAAAACAACTGTGCTCAGACCATGTATGAACGCAGGATCACATAAAGCACACACGCATGAACACAAGATGGTGGAATGATCTTCAATTAGCTGCTAGGACTGTAGAGTCACTGCTATCTTCAAGCGTAGACTGAAGACCCACCTGTTTGTTGAGTTCTTACCAGAGCACAACTCAGCTGATAGCACTTGCTGTTGTTCTTAAATTGTATGTCTGTCTATGGTTATTTGTGCTTCTTGGCAAATGTCTAACTTGCAACACTAGGTAATGACATTGACTCCTGTAGTTTAGTAGTAGTCTGACTCAAGGGTATATCGAATTCTGGCCTATCTGTACTATTACCTAGGATGAATTATGTGATCAGATGCAAAACACTTTGTAAGTCGCTCTGGATAAGAGCGTCTGCTAAATGCTGTAAATGTTAATGTAAACACATGCACCAGGTGCTGAACACACACACTTAACACAAAGGAGACACAACAGCTTACTGACTCAAAATGACTGACTAGTAACTTAAAGGAAGCGACAGTTTCCACACTCACGAGAAGGCACGCCCGTCATCTCGGAAAGTGTTGAGGCCTTCATCACATGACCTGGAGCGTTCAGTGGTGATGGCCCGCAGATAGGAGGAACGGCGACTAGACTTATTACTAGCTGCTCAGAAAGAGAGAGAGAGAAAGAGGGAGAGAGAGAGAGAGAGAGAGAAAGACAGGGGGAGAGAGAGAAACATCATTAAGTAAAGGAGGCAGGCTGCTTTTGAGGAGAGGAGGCATGGTGTATAGAGAGGAGTGGTAGGAAACAGGAGTTAGCGGGGGGGTTTGGAGGAACAGCGGGCAGGGGGACGGAGTGGTTCTGGGGTGGTAGAATCTGTGCTACTGTCAGGACACGACCCATGGGACAACGAGGATTAACCATCATGGCAACATGCAAATGAGCATGCAGAGGGGTGTTTCTAATGGCCTGAAGGGGCGGGGACTAAAACGCCCCGCCCCCAACGCATGCACGAGTCGCGCAAGGTGGAGATGGAGCTCTTAAATGCTGGTTCAGTGGAGAGACGATGGCTATGTTGTCCTCTGGTGCGAGGACAAAAAATATCAACACCGACCACACTCTGAACACAAATGACCGCAAGGCAGTGCACGTGCATTGCGTGCGTGTGCACATGGGAGCATGCACGTGCACGTGCGTGCATCTCTCTACACGGGACTCACTGCTGTCATGGGAGAAGAGGCGGCTGAGGGGGAACGTGAAGGTTGGGGAGGAGGCGGGGCTTGTGGCCACAGCAGGGGCGGACCTAAGGCCACCACTGGACACGACGGACGAGGCGGGGACATGACACGCTCGCAGGTCAGCGCTCGGACTGGTCGGTTCATCTGTGGGAGGAGCAAAAAGGAGTGGAGAAGAGAGAAGGAAGAAATGGAAGGAAGGGAAAAGAGAGAGAGAGAGAGAGAGAGAGAGAGAGATGAGAAGAAGCAAGTGGAGAAGAGGAGACAGGAGGAGAATAGGATAAACATTAGACCCGGTGAGGACAGGCGTGGGAGTAGTCGCAGAACTCAGCGGGGGATCCAGAGCTGAAGGTAGCAAAGTCAGAACCGTAACACATGAACACACGGCTCCCTCCTACACAGAGTCAACGCTCGGTACCGGAACACATTAACACAGGGTTGTGTTTCTCTCCTAGAGCACACATCAAACGGACACACCGTTATGCCAACGGCATCTTTCATTCTCTCAGCAATCTCTCCAAAAAGGAAGAGAGACTAGCCTGTGAGAGAACAGGAAGATGGAGCTGGTGAAACACTAGGGTTAATCTACAACGCAGGGCTGAGTTAATCTACAACGCAGGGCTGAGTTAATCTACAGCGCAGGGCTGAGTTAATTTACAGCGCAGGGCTGAGTTAATCTACAGCGCAGGTCGAAAGATACTGCTGCCACAGACGGAGCTGTGATCTGAACAACCAGGAAAGCAGGATTGGGTAGACAGCTTTAAACGTACCTGAATCCTCCATCTCCATGAGAATTGTGCTCAGTGCGGAAATGAGATGTGTGTGAAGTGTGTGAGATGTGTGAGCTGTCTTTGTTTTAGTGTAAGGTTTCAGTTCTTTTCTGAAGCCATGGGAGTGTGTGTATATGTATCTGTGTGTGTGTGTATGTATCTCTATGTGTGTGTATATATGTATCTCTATGTGTGTGTGTGTATATGTATCTCTATGTGTGTGT
>NC_135212.1:39078420-39090920 GCF_052324685.1 Brachyhypopomus gauderio | reverse complement strand
ACACCAGGGCTGAATTATGCTCACAGTTGGATGTAGATTTGCACTATAGCAGACATTTACAAAATTCAAAATATCAGTAACAAAAATGTTTATGCTGAAAACTCTAAAAGACTAAAGAATAGCAGGATGGACAGGCGTAGTCTCTGTGGCTCCAGCCGACATGCCTCCTCACTCAAGCTGACTGGAGTGAATCTTTGCATGTAAACAGAGCCAGTCAGGCAGTGTGGAAGTGTGTGAGTACATGGAGAAACGTGTGAGGGAGAAAGACAACAACACACACCTGTTCTGAATGAGGGCTATCACCTGAGAGTACGTCTTCCCTAGCACACTTTCACCATTCACCTTCACCAGCCTGTCACCTGTAAAAGACACACACACACACACACACACACACACACACACACACACACACACACACACACACACACACACACACACACACACACACATACACACACATACACACACACATACACACACATACACATGCACACATACATACAATGCACATTTAAAGAATGTACAAACACCCTCACCCACCTCCACACACACACACACACACACACACACACACACACACACACACACACCTTTCAACCCTCACCTGTGCACAAGCCAGCCTGGTGGGCGGGGCCTCTCTCCCTCACATTCTTGACAAATATGGTATCCATCGGCTCCAGACGACTCCGCTGAAGCCCTGCATAAGGTACACACACACACACACACACACACACACACACACACCACACACACACGCATGCGCACACACATGCGCACAGACACACACACACGCGCGCACACACACACACACACGCACGCGCGCACACACACACACACGCACAGACACACACACACACACACACACACCACACACACGCGCACACACACACACGCGCACAGACACACACACACACACACACACACACACACACACACACACACACACACACATGCACACACATACGGACACACACACATACGCGCACATCCATAATGTGCCTTAGCATACAGTACTGTGCAAAGTCACTATAAGCATCAATGCAGTTGAGGCATTCTGGGAACATACGAAAAACAGATGTTAGAACACTCACCCTTTTCATTTCCATTTTCCTCATCCTGTCAGAAAACAGAGAGCAGAACACGGGTCAGGTCAGAGGTCAGGTCAGGTCAGGTCAGTACATTTAATTTCAGAAATATCCAGTTATGGATAACGGTCACAAAATGCAACAATGCATCATTGTTGAACACCATGTCATATGACATGTGTTTGTGTCAGTAACACTCCACACAAACTCTCCTTCACACACACAGGCCACCTCCACACACACCTCCCAGGTAGGATCTTGTAATACCATCTTTGTAGGTATTTTAAAATATATTTGTTATGTCCCTGCATAGAACAGATAACATAGCTGAATAGATCAAGTCCAGAAGGTCAAACTCCAGCCCAGGATTTTGCTCCAGCTGCTTGGATCGGTTAATTAGCTCAAGTAAGTAGGAAGAATGAATTCATAAAATCAACTGTGAGAAAAGAAACTCCTAGCAGCACTTTCACTTACACACAGAAAGGTAGGAAGAGCTGAGAGAGGTGAGAGGTGAAAGGTGAGAGGTGAGAGGTGATGTCAGGGGACAGTTCAGGCTTCACTGATGTGGCAGATGATGAACATAAACAAATATCCCCAGAACTTCAGTGCCCAGTGGATATCTAGGGCTGGATGCTCGTGCTTTAAACTTAAGCTGGTGTGATTGTGGCTTGTTTTTAAGAGAATATGTTTTTGCTGAAACATCTCACTGAAAGCATCACACTGAACTGCAAAATGCGAAAATGCAGCAGTTTTTTCACTGAGCTGTGTTCATGTTGACAATCATCCCCAATTAAACACTAGAGGGCAGCATTGAGCGAACAACACTACTGAGACATAGCACTGGACCTCTGTTTGCTGTCAGTGTGAAGATGTTTATCAAGAACACTGAAAACAAATATAAGACCAGAGGTACATGTCTCTCTCTCTCTCTCTCTCACACACACACACACACACACACACACACACACACACACACACACACACACACACACACACACACACACACACACACACACACACACACACACACACACACACACACACAGGCTTCATTCCAGTGAGGGACCCAGAGAATGTGAGAGTAAATAACAGTTTAGTATAAGATCAATAAAGTGTAAGATCAGTTTTTTTTATAAGATCAGCTTAGTAAAAGATCAGTATGGAATATTATCAATTTAGTATAAAATCAGTATATATCAAATCAAACCAGCAAAAAACAGATTTTATACATCATTTTCAATTTGCTTATGAGGGTCTGGCAGTGTTTATGTTTATGACATATGATATAAACACTTTTATGTGACTGAAGAGTCAGCATAGTATGTTCACTGGGTCACAGCGTTGCACCAATCACAATGTGAACACAAAGTCCTGACATGTGACTGCCGGACATTCAGAAGAGAACAGAACAGAGTGGGTCGGGACCCATTGTCCCTTCAGCCCTGGTACGGCCTGGGCCTGTGTGTGTGTGTGTGTGTGTGTGTGTGTTTGTGGTGCCAGCCAGTCAGAGATGACAGAGACCTTTTCACCAAAACCAGCGTACTGCAGCTGCTTTGAGTGGGCATATGCAGTGGTAATAATGGGACTTTGTTTACACACACACACACACACACACGCACGCTCACACACACACACACACACACACACACACACACACACACACACACACACACACACACACACACACACACACACACACACACACACACACACACACACACACACACACACACACACAGCCAACTCAACTTCAAAGCTTAGCCTTTCCACAAGTCCACACAGTGTAATGCCACTTGCTTCTTATTATTTACAGACACAACAACAACATTCCCTCTGGTTCGTTACTCTACTCATGATGTCTCCCACAGGACAGACTGCACACTTCATTCACTCTGGTGCGATACTCTACTTGTGATGTCTCCCACAGGACAGATGGCAGTGTGTTACATGACCTGGAGGGTTTGTCAGGTGTAGTGGAGGGTTTGTCAGGTGCAGTGGAGGGGGTAGTGGAGGGTGTAATGAAGGATGTAGTGGAGTCCACCCAGTTCCTCTCTGGTATTTTCACCGTCCCAATTGATTTTTTCAGTACAATCAATTCTACCCTTTCTTTTGTTTTTTAAGCATTAATAAGTGGTGTTCAGAGTGCATTTGCATTCTTGCTTAGTGGTTTCCCAGGCTTCCTGTCTGGATTTTTCTGGAAGCATTAACCCTGTAAATGGTCCTGGTGCTGAGACAGCACTTAGCCCTGCTGTGCCTGCTGGAGAAGCTCAGAGCTTATGTTGTTATGTTGTTCCTACACTGTTGACCATGCTGTTCACCACACTGATCTCTACACTATTCACCACGCTGACAAGTCTGTCTGCTTCTTATGCAAATGTTGCAACTGTGTCTCACGATTCAACCATGTTCCTAAGTTTCGTGATTCAACTGTGTTCCTAAGTTTTGTGATTCAACCGTGTTCCTGAGTTTCGCGATTCAACTGTGTTCCTAAGTTTTGTGATTCAACCGTGTTCCTGAGTTTCGCGATTCAACTGTGTTCCTAAGTCTCGTGATTCAACCGTGTTTCTGAGTCTCACAATTCAACTGTGTTCCTGAGTCTCACGATTTAACCATGTTCCCAAGTCTCGCGATTCAACGGTGTTCCTGAGTCTCGCGATTCATCTGTGTTCCCGAGTCTCGCGATTCAACAGTGTTCCTGAGTCTCGCGATTCATCGGTGTTCCTGAGTCTTGCGATTCATCTGTGTTCCTGAGTCTCGCGATTCAACGGAGTTCCTGAGTCTCGCTATTCAACGGAGTTCCTGAGTCCTGCGGTTCAACCATGTTCCTGAGTTTCGCAATTCAACTGTGTTCCTGAGTCTCGCGATTTAACCATGTTCCCAAGTCTCGCGATTCATCTGTGTTCCCGAGTCTCGCAATTCAACAGTGTTCCTGGGTCTCGCGATTCAACAGTGTTCCTGAGTCTCGCGATTCATCGGTGTTCCTGAGTCTCACGATTCAACGGAGTTCCTGAGTCCTGCGGTTCAACCATGTTCCTGAGTCTCGCGATTCATCGGTGTTCCTGAGTCTCACGATTCAACGGAGTTCCTGAGTCCTGCGGTTCAACCATGTTCCTGAGTTTCGCAATTCAACTGTGTTCCTGAGTGTCGCGATTTAACCATGTTCCCAAGTCTCGCGATTCAACGGTGTTCCTGAGTCTCGCGATTTAACCATGTTCCCAAGTCTCGCGATTCAACGGTGTTCCTGAGTCTCGCGATTCATCTGTGTTCCTGAGTCTCATGATTCAACCGTGTTCCTGAATCTCGCGATTCAACCGTGTTCCTGAGTCTCAAGATTCAACCGTGTTCCCAAGTCTCGCGATTCAATTTTGTTCCTGACTGTGATCAGAGTACTAGGCTGTTCGTCTTTCCATTCTCACAATTCGGTCGTGCACACACTAGTTTTATTTCATGGTTGCTAAGACTTTGTTTACTGTGATTGGTGGGCAGTTGCTGGGAGGATTTACCTTGAGGCTGCAGTGTACGGCGGACTCGGGCGGGTACACGATGAAGTGGCGCAGGGTGAACCCAAAGCCCTGTGAGTTCTTACGGAGCACCAGAGTCCGCGGACCCTGCCAGGACACGCCCCTCCCATCAGCTCCGCCTGCCACCACCGGCCGAGGGTTCTCATTGGACGATGAGATACCATCTCTTCGCCCCTTTGCCTAATGGAAACAGAAAACAAAAAGGTGAGGATTCAGTAGACAGACCCTTAAATCTGTTAAGAACACAAAAGTCTGAATGTATTCCATCTTTTCACATGTATATCTTTATGAACATTTATTCAGGGTGATCACCTGGTCTTCACATCAGTTAAACTTTATAAATGTAAAATAATGCAAACCTGATGAAAAGTAATCAGGAACCTTACTGATTATGCATAATCCTACATAATCTATTTAATCACTTGGGTAATCTGTAATGGAACACATGGGAAAGTTTTACGATCCTTTCTGAATCCCAGCAGTTGTGTCAACCCAATGACATACTCCACCCAGTCTCTGAGTAAGGTTTACTTAAGACACAGGATTGTTCAAAGAAAGATTCAGAGAAGAAAACTCCTGTAGAAGATTAGGCATGAACATCGAATGAAAGAAAAATAAAAGGCGTTCATGAAGACGAATGAATAACTGTAGAAGAAGAAGTGTCCTGTCTATCTTCACTGCTGCCCGGCAGAGCACTGGAGGGCAAGTCTGACCATCATTTTCATAAGGGAACCGCTGTGAGTGGTTGCCTTGACCCGCCCATGTCTGTCAATCATCTCCAGCCACCTGAACAAACAGAGCTCCAGGCGGGAGGGCAGGGGCCCATTCTCACTGCTTTGCCCACCATGATGTTACATTTGTGTGGCCAGTGACACACACCACAGGGTGATTGTCAACATCAACACAGCTCAGTGAAAAGTACAATCGTCCCAAGCAGGTCTGGGAAATTCAGGTGGGGGCTTTTCTGTAAAAAATTTCAAGGCTCTGCAATTACAGTTAAATCCCTTTACTGGACTTGTGAACCTCAGAGCCATTTATGAAGTGAGCTGGTTACAAACAAAAGTACTCATCACTGTGCTAAGTGTATAGAATTTGCAGAACACTCCACTAACATTTTTACATTTACATTTTATGGCATTTGGCAGATGCCCTTATCCAGAGCGACTTACATTTTTTAAAATCTCATTTTTATACAAGTGAGCAATTGAGGGTTAAGGGCCTTGCTCAGGGGCACCTCAGTCATGGCCTCAGGTCTGGGAATCGAACCCACGACCCTTCGGTCACAAGACCAATTCCCTAACCACCATGCCATGACTGCCCACTAACACTCCACTAATCACACACAGTGTCTGTAGAATCATCTGGAGGAATCAGAACCCACTCGCCAAGCCCAAGTCATGGTCTGGTGGTTAGGGAACTGGTCTTGTGACCAAAGGGTCGTGGGTCCTAGGCCATGACTGAAGTGCCCTTAAGCAAGACACTTAACCCCAACTCCTCCCTGGGCTAGGGCTAGGGCTGCCCACTGCTCTGGGCACATGTGCACTAACCCTGACCCCTAGTGATCACTAGTGTGAGCGTGGGTTCTCACTGGACAGATGGGTAAATGCAGAGGACTAATTCCAATTGGGGTAAAAAAAAACTGGCAAAAATGGCAGATTAACTAACTTAAGCAGTTCCTGTATGTTCAGTCTGGCTATGACAGCATTTACATAGGACAATGTGGTGAGCAGGGCTGTAGTCTGGTATGTGGGTGCAAAATCTCCTTGTCCTGTCTCCTTTCCCTAATGCCTTGTCACCTCTCCTTAGGGTCGTCCTCTCTCCCTAGTGCCTTGTCCCCTGTCCCTAGCCCCCTGTCACCCGCTAGCACCTCTTCAGTGCTTGACATATGCCTGCTGTCTCCCACACACATAAACATGCATGCTTGTACACACACACACACACACACACACACACACACACACACACACACACACTGCACTTTTCCTTTCACTCTCGTTCTCTTAATCAAGTCTGAATATAGTCCTGAATGATGTAATCTGGTTTTCCATTCCACAGTTCCAGCAAGTTCTTCTTTTACCCTCTTAAAGAGGCATATATAGAGGTACTACAAAACTGAGTGAACAGGATAGAGGTAAAATAAGTAGTCTCCAACTGAAAACAATCAAAACACACCACAGCACTGAATGGTGATGGGGAGGAGCAATGAGTGTGAATGAGAATGTGAGTGAAAAGGGATAAAACTGTAGAGAGGGTGCATTCTGCTGCTGGTCCTGGTGATGCTGGGATCGCAGCCCAGCCAGGTACATGTAGCCCAAACGCAGCCCAGCCAGGTACACACAGCCCAGCCAGGTAAACACAGCCCAGCAAGGTACATGTAGCCCAAACGCAGCCCAGCCAGGTAAATGCAGCCGAGCCAGGTACACGCAGCCCAGCCAGGAAAACACCAACATGAGAGGGAAAGACAAGGTTGAGAGCTGAGCATGTTCCAACATGTCGAGTTTCGACCACAAGGTTCCTCCCAGCACTGGGAATACCAGAGCCCTATCATTACCTCTGAAACACACACACACACACACACTCCTGCAGACTACTTCACAACCCCCAACCAATTGAGTAAATTCCTGCAGGCATTTTCTTGATGCTACGAACAAACTCCTGAATGTCTCTACAGACAGTAATGTGTCAATTACTTTATCAACTTGTGTGCATGTGTGTGTGTGACAGCAACAGAGAGAGAGACAGAGACAGATAGAGAGAGTATGTAAAAGAGATGGAGAATGTGTACTGTGTGTGTCTCGCCTTTTACAGTAGGCTGCGTGGTGAGGATCTGCTCAGAATCTATAAGGAAAATGACATCACATCTAGCTGCTCGCAGCAGTGTTGAGACTCATAAAAATCCTGCTGTCTCATCAAAACCCTGCTCAGTGAAAACCCTGCTGAGCTCCAGTGCTGCCATATTTGAGGATATGACCCCGCTCTTCTCACCAACTGCAGCATCCTAACAGTATCGTAACAGTGATATAATATTGACAGACAGTCCATTGATGTAACACAGACATAATAGTGCCGTAACACTGCTATTAAAGTGATGTAGTAGTGATATTCCAGTGACAGAACAGTGATGCATGTGTTATGTAACATGATGTAATGGTTACATAGCCATTGGTAACCGGTTGTGAGAGATACGCTGGCGTGTTTGTCTGCCGCTTCTCCACCGGTAAAATCTCTAACGGTATAATTACTGTATCTGTGGGTTCTCGACTACGACTACCGATGGATTGATGGACTAAAGCGTTACCTAAATTTTATTCCGTGGACAAGCGGTACTTATTGATCTGTTCTGTCACAGGTACTGTTTATCTCGGCGGCAGTTTCTTACGAGTGGCGCTAAGCTAAAGGCTAAAGGCCTCTGGGATTTGGTGCACACTTGCATTCTCTGGGCAAACGACGGATTAACTTTTGTTGCTGGATCACCTGCTTATTACCCAGTGTATTAACGCTTCATTGATCTCAGGCACAGTCCCAGCTTCCATGAAGCTAGCGTCCATTACTCCTATTCTCAAGAAAAATGGCCTAGATCCTGATGTTCTGGCGAACTACAGACCTATCTCAAATCTTCCTTACCTCTCTAAAATTCTGGAACGAACTGTAGCTGCTCAGTTGATTGAGCACATTGAATCAAATGATCTATTTGAGGTGTTTCAGTCCGGCTTTAGGAAAAATCACAGCACTGAAACTGCACTAGTGAGGGTGACTAACGATCTGCTTAGGGCAGCCGATCAGGGATTTGTAAATCTACTTGTATTGTTGGACCTCACAGCTGCATTTGACACAGTCTGCCATAACATCTTACTTACACGCCTTTGTAATCAGATTGGAATATCTGGAACTGTACTTGCTTGGATCCAGTCCTACCTCACTGACAGGCATCAGTTTGTTTCAATGGGAGGTTTTAGATCTGACTCGTGCATTCTGTCGCATGGTGTCCCGCAGGGTTCGGTCCTTGGCCCACTCCTCTTCATACTTTACTTGCTCCCACTTGGCGACATTATTCGTGGGCATGGGTTGCAGTTTCATTGCTTTGCTGATGATGTCCAGATTTACATTTATTCCAAACCTTCTTTCAGCCTACCGCCTCCTGCTCTGCTAAAGTGCCTAATTGATGTGAGGTCATGGATGGTTGAGAATTTTCTTAGCCTAAATAGTGATAAGTCAGAGGCTGTAATAATTGCTTCTCCAGCTAATGTGAAGAAGATTAGCAATGTTACTGTCTCATTTCCTGGTTTTATTGTAAATTCATCACCCCTTATTAGAAACCTGGGAGTCACTCTAGATTCAACACTCTCTTTTGATCAGCACATCAAGAATACCTGTAAGACAGCTTTCTTTCATCTCAGGAACATCGCCAGAATCCGGCCATTCCTCTCCCAAAATGCCGCTTAGGCTCTCGTCCACGCATTCGTTACTTCACGAATTGACTATTGCAATGCTGTTCTGCATGGACTTCCGGCTCGGCTGCTTAACAGGCTGCAACATGTGCAAAACGCAGCTGCAAGGATTTTAACTTGCACCAAATCCTGGGAGCACATTACACCTGTGCTGAAACATCTACACTGGCTCCCGGTTCAGTACCGCATACAGTTCAAGGTGATTGTACTGGTGTTCAAATCACTGCATGGCTGTGCACCATCTTATCTAGGTGGTCTGCTTCAGTCCTACACTCCAGTGCGCACCTTGCGCTCATCCGAGCGGCATCTACTTCAGGTGCCCAGCACCAAGTTGTGCACTGTTGGTGATCGAGCCTTCAGTGTGGTTGGTCCAAAGCTCTGGAACAGTCTGCCACTCGACCTGCGCTCTTGTTCATCCCTCTCAGCATTCAAAGCTCATTTGAAAACTCACCTCTTCCAGATAGCCTACAGCTAAGCAATATTTGTTTTAATTTGTTTTATTGGTTATTTTATTGGTCATTTTAGTTCTGTAATACTGTATTTTGATCTACTTTTTACTTTTCTATGCTTTTATTACCTGTACAGTGTCCTTGGGTTTCCTGAAAGGCGCTTCTTAAATAAAATGTTATTATTATTATTATTATTATTGTTGTAACATAACGGTGCTGTAACAGTGATGTAACACTGCTATTGTGCCAATCAGGGCTTAAGCGTTAGAAACACAGGCAGACCAACAGAAAGGAAATCACATGGTAAGGAGAGACACACTCACACACACATACAACCTCATAATACGCACTCACGCACACATACAACCTGGTAACACACACTCACACACACATAGAACCTCATAACACACTATCACACACATAGAACCTCATAACACACACACAGACACACACACAGACACACACACAGACACACAGAACCTCATAACACACACTTACACAGAACCTTATAATACACACTGACACATAGAACCCCATAACACTCACACATGCATAGAACCTCATAACACACTGACATAAACATAGAACCTCAAAACACTCAAACGTAGCACCACATAACACACACATAGAACCTTTCCTGGAAATGCACTCTGTATGCAAATATACTGTGTGTGTTGTCTATACCATCAGCCTGATATAAAGGGAGAGGGTTGAGGGTGTAGGGTATAAAGGGAGAGGGTTGAGGGTGTAGGGTACAAAGGGAGAGGTTTGTGGGTGTAGGGTATAAAGGGAGAGGTTTGTGGGTGTAGGGTATAAAGGGAGAGGTTTGAGGGGGTAGGGTTTAAAGGGAGAGGATTGAGGGTGTAGGGTTTAAAGGGAGAGGGTTGTGGGTGTAGGGTATAAAGGGAGAGGGTTGAGGGTGTAGGGTACAAAGGGAGAGGGTTGTGGGTGTAGGGTTTAAAGGGAGAGGGTTGAGGGTATAGGGTTTAAAGGGAGAGGGTTGAGGGTGTAGGGTATAAAGGGAGAGGGTTGAGGGTGTAGGTTTTAAAGGGAGAGGGTTGAGGGTATAGGGTTTAAAGGGAGAGGGTTGTGGGTGTAGGGTATAAAGGGAGAGGGTTAAGGGTGTAGGGTACAAAGGGAGAGAGTTGAGGGTATAGGGTTTAAAGGGAGAGGGTTGAGGGTGTAGGGTATAAAGGGAGAGGGTTGAGGGTGTAGGTTTTAAAGGGAGAGGGTTGAGGGTATAGGGTTTAAAGGGAGAGGGTTGAAGGTGTAGGGTTTAAAGGGAGAGGGTTGTGGGTGTAGGGTATAAAGGGAGAGGGTTGAGGGTGTAGGGTTTAAAGGGAGAGGGTTGTGGGTGTAGGGTATAAAGGGAGAGGGTTAAGGGTGTAGGGTACAAAGGGAGAGAGTTGAGGGTATAGGGTTTAAAGGGAGAGGGTTGAGGGTGTAGGGTTTAAAGGGAGAGGGTTGTGGGTGTAGGGTATAAAGGGAGAGGGTTGAGAGTGTAGGGTTTAAAGGGAGAGGGTTGTGGGTGTAGGGTATAAAGGGAGAGGGTCGTGGGTGTAGGAACCTCATAACACACACTCCCTGGCTCTCGACTCGGAATGTTCTTTCCCCTCGCAAATGCGATATACCCAAATTATAAAAACTTGGCTTCTAGCAATTTTCCTACCATAAAACATGATCTGTGCCCTGAGTCAAACACTACTAGGTCATTTTTTTTGTTTGCGGTAAAAGTCACCACTATTGGCTGTTGTTTAGGAGAAACGTAGTAGTGATTCTGGACTTTGTTTGCACCATCACACTGCACCTCAGCATATTTTGTATTGTGGGCTTAATTGCACTCAATCAAACTTAAGATATCCAAACCACCTCCATACGATTTGTCATCGAGAGCAGAAGGTTCACCTTCATCTTCATTTTTTCCTGTCAGTGTTCTCTCCACTGGCCATCATGCCATAACATGCTACTGTTTGATCCGCTAACATGATCCTCTAACTGAGCATGCAAACCAGCGTGCAGCGTGATGGTGCTGTGTGATTGTACAGCATGATGGTGCTGTGTGATGGTGCTGTGTGACGGTGCTGTGTGATGGTGCTGTGTGATGGTGCTGTGTGACGGTGCTGTGTGACGGTGCTGTGTGACGGTGCTGTGTGATGGTACAGCATGATGGTGCTGTGTGATGGTACAGCTTGACAGTGCTGTGTGATGGTGCTGTGTGATGGTGCTGTGTGATGGTGATGTGTGACGGTGCTGTGTGATGGTGCTGTGTGATGGTACAGCGTGACGGTGCTGTGTGATGGTGCTGTGTGATGGTGCAGCGTGATGGTGCTGTGTGATTGTACAGCGTGAAGTTTTTGAGATTTTTGGTATCTTATTTATAGCACTTATATAGCATTAGCATATAGCATTTATAGCACAAGAAGAAGTTGTAATAACGATCCAAACACATTCTGTTACATTTGTGGTGAATATACACTGCAAAAACATAGAAGAAACATAACAGACTTCATAAAAAAGTGTATTTGGCCTATTTTGGGGTTATGCTTGGGGACCAAGACAAGTCTTGGGCACCACACATAGTGTGTTTTTTTTACACATTTCACAAAAAATCTCAAAAACTTGAGCCAATCTGGCAAAACTGATGACATATTCAGAATCAGCACCCCAAAGTTACCCTAAATTCGTTGAAATATCTTTGGCCCCAAAAATGCTGTTGACCTGTGCAATCGATTCGTACGTCCAAAGATCGATTTTTTTTCAAATTAAAATAATTTTTTACATTTCCCCCAGTGAACTTTTACCCCCGCCTCGTCACTGAATTCACGCAGGCGTGCTCGGTCTAACTAACTGTAAAACAACGACGATAGTCAAATCGGAAATCTAAAAACAGAAGGACAGTTTAACCAGTGTCAGTGACTACTTACAGTTAGTCCATGTCAGTGACAGTTTACCCAGTGTTTTTACAGTTTAAAAAAGTTTTAAATGTTCTTGTAACGT
>NC_135212.1:38960920-39075920 GCF_052324685.1 Brachyhypopomus gauderio | reverse complement strand
GAGAGCAGATAAATGTGACTTACAGTCAGTGGGAAACCTGCGTAATCACGTGCTGACCTTGGTAAGGGTCATATGCAGGTCATATGCACGCTTTGAGCGTGAGACTCACGCATATTTAGCGATTTCACACGCTCTCACACCACACATGGAATTTCCCACGCTTGAATATTATTATTATTATTATTTATTTTTTAAATAATCTAATCGCTGCACACCGCAGCATATTCAGCCAATCCATCGGTTGTAAATTATAACAGGTTGAACCAATCAGAATATAGATCGCGCTGTTTCTTGGTAGACTTTAGCCACCCCGCTCCCCAACCACACACACACACACACACACAGCTCACGCCCACCAAACTTGAGAGATCTGGTCATATGAAATAAATTTAAATGATTTTTAAAGCGTATAATAACTTTAAATTTTTAAAACTATAGTTTTTTATTTCACATCAGAATATTTTGACGGCACCCCCGATAAAGACAGACGGCACCCCGGTTGAGAAACGCTGGTCTAGACATCCTCTAACTCTGGGGCAGTCATGGCCTGGTGGTAGGGAACTGGTCTTGTGACCAGAGGGTCATGGGTTCAATTCCCAGACCTGAGGCCATGACTGAAGTGCTCTTGAGCAAGGCACCTAACCCCAACTGCTCCCCGGGCGCCGGGCTAGGGCTGCCCACCGCTCTGGGCATGTGTGATCCACAGCCCCCTAGTAATTACTAGTGTGTGTGTGTTTGTGTGTGTTCTGACTGCACAGATGGGTTAAAAGTGGAGGACAAATTTCGATTGCGGTGTAAAAATCACAAAATACAATAAAATACGGCACATTTCATTAACTGACATTTGTAGTAAACGCAAGTTACAGCCCCTTCTCTTATGCACATACAGAATTGTTGTAACCCAAATAGTCTTTCCCCATTACCAGACTGAGCCCAGAGTTCCACCAGGTCCTTAAGCACACAGGAACGATCTGCTCAGGACTTCTCACAATGTCCTGGACAGCTAAGGCTGTGACAAGATTAGAGTTCAACTCAATCTATTGAAAAGTACACAGAGACCACTTTGGTGCCTATAAGTGAAACATTCATACACCCAGCTATACTACTGCACACACACACACACACAGGCAGCTTACCCTGCTCTCACAAGCGGGTTTCTGTGGAGCTTTGCTGGTTGGTCCGTGTGTGTGCTGAGGTGTGTGATGGGTGTCATCACCCTGTAACACAGCCAGCCAGACGCATCGGGGCTCAGGTTTGCTGCAGTCCACGCCCACCGCATCTCGGAAGACCCACTCAGCAACACACACCCTCGTACACTCCGTAGGCATGGAAGCGAATGACCTCGCTGCTCTCCACATCACACATACACAGGCACAACCTCCACAGGGTCCTGGTGACCGTGAAGAAAGATCATTCTACACTGCAGCTGTCTAGTCCAGGAAGTGCGAGGACGAAGATGTAGAACAAATATAGGAAAACACACGAAAATTCAAATAAGTGTAAAAATTAAAAAATGTGAAAAAGAACTCCAGTCAAACACATGCCATGTGTGCCGGTACCAGGGAGAATCGCATGCAGACAAAACCTTAGAACAGACTCTGGAAGCTGTTCAACATTCCCATATTTCCTCCTTTGCCTTGATTAGAGTCCTTCAGCATTCCACATCTAATCCAACAGGTTCCATTGTTGGAGACTCCGAACCTCAGCAGCATACACACACACACACACACACACATCAAACCCAGACAGGTGTGTGTGTGTTTGAGCATGTGTGGCACGTGGCAGGCAGAACAGCCTGGAGCAGAGTAAATCCCAAAGGTCCCAAAGAGGCTCCCTCCGCACGGCAGAGCTGCTCAGATACAACCCAGACTCCACCTCACTGGAGCACTGAATAATGACACCATCCCACAATGACTGGTACTTTGACTCTCTCTCTCTTTCTCTCCTCCCCCTTCCTTTTCTCGTTCATTCACTCCCCTGCTTTATGTCTGACATACATCTGTTTCACTTTCTGTCCTTCTTCAGAACGTACATCCCAAACATCCCAGTATCTTTCTTTCTTTTCAGAGAACACTCTGCTAACCCCACAGTAGCCTCCCCCCTCTCTCTTGCTCTCTCTCTCTCTCTTTCTTACGTCTCAGGTTTCTCAGTGTATGTAATTCTTCTTTATTGTACCTCAGTATTGAAGCACTGTGAACTGCTAATTAAACATCAGCACACAGGGATGTAACCATTACTAACCCTGTGTTGTGTGTGTGTGTGTGTGTGTGTGTGTGTGTGTGTGTGTGTGTGTGTGTGTGTGTGTGTGTGTGTGTGTGTGTGTGTGTGTGAAAGAGTTTGAAAACTCCCTTTAAAAAAATACCTAGTTACAAACACAGACACTAAAGAGCAGGAGACCTTAGGGTCCGTGTCCTGCTGGGTGTCTGCTGGTCTCACACACACACACACACACACACACACACACACACACACACACACACAGTGTGTACAGATATATTATTGAAAACAATAGTAAGTTTGTCCAATGCAAGAACACACAGTCACAAAGAGGTGTGTGAAACCTCTCACCAAACTGCAAGTCTCAGGTGTGAGAGACAGACAGGCAGGTGTCAGAAGTGCACACTCTCTGACTAATCAGTCTTGACTCTCTCTTTCACCCACACTCACACACACACAAGATCCGTTACAAATGAGGACAGACAGGTTTCACCTGTCGCACCACGAGACATGCAGCAACATGAAGACACAAAGAACACATGTTCAACACTACTGCACTGAGACACACACACAGACACACACTCGCACACACACACACACACACACACACACACACACACACACACACACACACACACACACATATATAAGTTATATACAGGGGGTCCCCGACTTATGACGTTGATCCGTAAACCAATTTTCGGTGTAAGTCGGAACATACGTACATACTGTATGTAATTAACATACTGTAAGCACTTATCCTATCCTAACACAGTAATTATAAAAAAACACATACAAAAAACATATCAGATATTTAATTATAAATACGTATAAAATATGCAAAACTACTTAAGACTTTATACAGTAAATGGGAGATGTGTCATAACCACGAAACATCATAACTCGGAACTGACGTAACCCGAGGACATCCATCTGAAAGATTCAATGTAAGTATAAACACTGTATATGTATACATAAAAAGCAAAAACTGTGCTGTGGTATACAGCAGTAGTACAGTGGTTTACTACACTGGTACACAGCCGTAGTACAGTGGTTTACTACCAGTGTTGTATAAAGTATTCGAGACCCATACGTGAGTAGAAGTGTTCTTTAAAAACTTTACTTAAGTAGAAGTACAGAAGTATTCAGCATTTTTTGTACTTAAGTATTGTAAGTAGTTTATTCAAAAATTTATTACTGAAGTACTGAAAGTAAAAAGTACAAGTATTGTGTTTTGAATTAAATAAAGAAAGCCGTCAAAGTCTGATTATCAATTGTTTTTATATATCACTTACAAATCAAAGATGTCAAAGACCACAAATACAAGTGTTTTGTATGTACAAACAAGTAGCAACTTTAAAAACTGGACTTAACACTGGACTGTACACAAAAAACAGATAACCTATGTCCCGCTACGTCGTAGGTTTGATGCAGAAGTACAAGTTCACCTTAATTTAGCTGAGAAAACGAGGTGTATTTTGGACGTAAAATCCATCTGTTGGATTCTAAGATTGAGCCTACTGCCCTGCGTTTTCCCACAATAAATGCCCTTACCCTATAAAAACACTACACTATAAAAATGGTCACATGATTAGTCAGCATGAAAAGAGACACGGCTTACTGTTGCTAAAAACACAACTCAGCATGACATCGCCTGTATGATTGTCAGCTAATGTTAAGTGAATACTGCAGCACATCATGAACTTAATTAGGTTAGTTACCTAAGATATCTAACCTAACTAGCGCTTACTGACAGCTAAAGCTGGTGTGTCTTCTCTGCGTTATATTTATAACTTACATTGATGTGTTTCTTCAAGTTCGAAGGTGAATTTTTTCTTTAGGGAGGTAGATATGGCACTATAATTCTTCTAATAGGAATTTACTTTCGCTCCAGCAAACGCAAACACTGTCTCTAGGTAGGGCCAGGACTGGTCTCCTTCCTCACCCTCACCGCCATGATCACTCGATGTTGAAGGTGTGGAAGGTGCCAATATATGTACATTAAAACGCCAACAAGCTTATTATGCAGCACTTATGCTGCTCTTATGCTGTTACCAAAAACGGTACCATCTCTTTTAATGAGATAAAAAGCGAATTATTTTGAATAATTTTGAGTATACAGTATGTGTATTTGTATAAATATGTAAATTAAGCTGAAAGTGCTGGAAAATACTGAAAATGGACCTTGCTGTACAAGTGCATGAATTCCACCTTGTAACTTCGCACGCACAAAAATCAAGAGGTGCACGACCTCGCGACCCGACCTCGCGATGCGACCACCCGCGTGGCCAACGCGCATAGGCGGAGCCACCGCAATTGCGTCATTTTTGCCACGCGGACCCTTGCGGCAGTCACAATGTGTCAAGTGAACCTAGATTACGAAGCTCAAGTGTTCAATGAAGGCAGCAGCAGATTAAACGAGACGCGACCGGAGCATGCGCAGTTTTCTCATAAAACTGTCACGTGGTCCTGCCTCCCTCCTGTCAGTCATGTCTTTTGTTTTGTTCTCTGTGTGTTTGAGTGTCTTTTATTTTGAAATTCCTAGTTGTCTCTGTTTTCACACCCCTGCCTTGTTCTCCGCCCCTCGTTATTGCTTTCAGGTGTGTCTTGTTGGGTTCCTTCCTTGTTTAGTTAGTGTATTTAAGTCCTGTGCATAGGTGGAAAGAGTACTGAAAAATTGTAATTGAGTAAAAGTATCATTACTTTGCCTAAAATCTATTCAGAGTAAAAGTAAAATTACCCATCTCAAAATTTACTCGAGTAAAAGTACAAAATTACTTCATTTAAAATGTAATTTGAGTAAAAGTTACTTAGTTACTTTCAGTGATTTAATGCATGGATGAATCATGAACCAAATTCCAGGATCCAACTATTCAAAATACAGTGCCCACTAGATCCCACTATTCACAATAAAATGCCCACAGGTTGCCACAACTCAAAATAAAATATAAAATGACCACAGGATCCCACATCTCAAAATAAAACAAAATGCGCAAAGGATTCATCTATTCAAAATACAGTGCCCACAGGATTCCACTTTTCACAATAAAATGTCCACAGGATCCCACAGAACCTGATAGATAGAAGATTTAAAGATAGAACAATCTCATCCTTTTGGAAAAAAAAGTGTACCAGATTACGACCTGATTATGAGACAATGGAAAGGGTGCACGCAAGGCAAGGCCACGCAATTGGCCTTCAGTTCTGGGACTCAGAAGTTTCTGCCCGCATTTAATTTTTCACCATCAATATTTTTTTACTCAGTAATGTGAGGGCGTTCAAATGTAGTGAAGTAAAACTACTTGGGTCAAAATGTACTCAAGTAAAAGTAAAAATTACATATTTCAAAAACTACTCAGAAAATTACAAATTACTCATAAAAAGTACTCAATTACAGTAATATGAGTAAATGTAATTAGTTACTTTCCACCCCTGGTCCTGTGTTTGATCTCTAGTGTTGTGGGTTATTGTAAGTTGTACGTTCTAAGTCGTGAGTACTGGTTTTTGTTCATGTAGTTCATGCTCCTTGTGTCTTTTCATGTTAGCCGTTCATGTCACCTGTAATGATCTGCGCGGGGCAGAACAGGGAGGCGGACACAAACGCTGAGGAGAGTGAGATTTATTCAAGGAAATTCCAAAAGCAGTGTTAAACGGACAGGCATGGGTCAAACCGGGAGGGCAGCCAGAACAAGAAAGGACAACAGGCATATTCAGACAAGAAACTAACGACGAGGGGGAAAACACGGAACAGGCAGATGTAAACGGAATACAAAACGCAAAGCTCAAACTTACGAACAGGTGTGACGGGTTTAAACAAAAAGACCGATACGGACATGGGAGACACAGGGACTTTTATACGCAGAACTAAACTAGGGACAGGTGATGACAATGACACAGGGGCGTGGTAACAAACGAGGAATCATCAAAACCAACGAGCAGGGCGGGACAAACAGGCAGGGAACACGGACATGAGGGAACCCAGAGTGACAGCTACGAGAGGGGGCGTTGCCCTACGTGACATCACCCCTGGTCTTTGTATGGGTATGTTGTTTTTGTGTTAGTTATTTTATTAAAACTCCTCAAATCTGCATCTGCATCCTATCTGCTCAGTCAAATCCGTTACAAAAACAGCCTGATCGCTTGACCCGGTGACAGTGCCAGGTAACATGTTTATAATTGTAACGAGTAACTATACAGCACGTAAAAATTTATTGGAGTAAAAGTATTAAACTGATGGAAAATATTTATTGAAGTGTAAGTGGAAGTAGGAGAAAAAAAATAATACTCCAGTAAAGTACAGATACAGCATTTTAGTACTTAAGTACAGTAGTGAAGTAGTTGTACTTTCTTACTATACAATGTGGTATACAGCAGTAGTACAGAGGTTTACTACACTGTGGTATACAGCAGTAGGGCAGTGGTTTACTACACTCTGGTATACTGCAGTAGTAGTGGTTTACTACACTGTGGTATACTGCAGTAGTACAGTGGTTTACTACACTGTGGTACACAGCAGTAATACAGTGGTTTACTACACTGGTACACAGCCGTAGTACAGTGGTTTACTACACGGTGGTATACAGCAGTAGTACAGAGGTTTACTACACTGTGGTATACAGCAGTAGTACAGAGGTTTACTACACTGTGATATACAGCAATAGTACAGAGGTTTACTACACTGGTATACTGCAGTACTACAATGGTTTACTACACTGTGGTATACTGCAGTAGTACAGTGGTTTACTACACTGTGGTATACTGCAGTAGTACAGTGGTTTACTACACTGTGGTATACTGCAGTAAGCTTTTATAGACACAGTGCCTCTGGGAGCCTTGTGTCCTACACTTTTACTTTCATTTTTACTTCTGTTCTTTCTCTGTGTGTGTGTGTGTGTGTGTGTGTGTGTGTGTGTGTGTGTGTGTGTGTGTGTGTGTGTGTGTGTGTGTAATTTAAGCTGTATTGTAATGATGTTTGTAAACTGTAATTAGTAATGGAGTACATCAGAGATTACATTTGAAAATGTCTGTCCACACACACACACACACACACACACACACACACACACACAGAAATCCTCAATTGCAAAACATCTAGCCATGAGATGCCTGACCCCTGCTGGAGAGGGAGATCATTACTCCTTCACGGGCATACACACACAGGCACACACACAGGCACACATAGGCACACACACACACACACACACAGAACAGACGTGTGCGTCAGAGTCACAGTGGAATTAAGGCAAGAGATTAATTAAAATACAGCAAGCAGACAGTGTTCAGTAGCAGACAGTATTCAGTAGCAGTAGTGTTCAGTAGAAGTTGTGTTCAGTAGCACAGTGTTCAGTACAAACTCAAAGAGCTGCAGGTACAGGAAGAGATCACATAACACAAGCAGTTCACTTTCAGACTTTAATCTGCCTCCTGTGTGTGTTATAGCCTGGTTAATTTTAGCTGTAATCCCCAGTAAAGCTTTGACCCATGTCTGCCCTGCGTTGGACCCAACACACAGTTCTGGCTCAGACCCAGCTGGGGGGGACAGTGAGGGGTGTAGATTGATGGATGTAAAGTGATGGGTATAGAGTGAAGGGTATAGAGCAGGGGTGCCCACAAATTTTCAGGTTGCGAGTAGGCCTGTGTTGAAAAAATTGATTTTCCGATTCAGAATCGATTCCCTTATGATGATCTGATTATCGATTCGTACGTCCAAAGATTGATTTTTTAGTGAACTTTTACCCCCGCCTCGTCACTGAATTCACGCAGGCGTGCTCGGTCTAAAGCCTGGTTTATACTTTCGCGAGCGACCGTAGCGCGCGACTCCGCCCACCTCGCGCGACCCTGCGCGAGCGGTGTAGGCGTTTATACTTTCGCGAACGTCGCGAGCGTCGCTGCAGTGTTCTCCGAAACGATAGGTGGCGATAGGTGGCAGTGGAGAATAAAAAACCCCTGCAAAACCGGTGAAAGAACGTTTTACCTGACCAGAGACCGTATATATACACCAGGCATCAAACATAAATATGACTTTGCAATGTTGTCCGAAACTATATGTGGTAGTATAAAGAAACACCCCTCAAAAAAAAGGGGAATGAACATTTACCTGACGCATTTTAATGTTGCTTTGTGTTTCAGGTTTGAAAAGTGCTGGAATTTAGGCTAAAGTACATTAAAATGTTGAAATTACGTTAACAAATACGAGCCTCTTGTAATTCCAGGACGAAACATGAGAGAACGTGAAGACGTTAAGATTGGGCGTTTTGAAAATAAACAACCATTAAATAATGTGATAAAAAAGCGAATTATTTTGATTCATTTCGAGTATATGTATAAATATTTAACTTAATTAAGTTTAACGTGCTGGGAAATATTGAAATGGACCTTTAAAGTGACGTACAAGTGCTTTAATTCCACCTTGTTTAGGTGTATGAACCCGGCAAACATGACTTTGTCCATCGCGCTGAAGCGCGGCGCGCGCGCGAAGTTACAAAATTCGAGAGGTGCACGACCTCGCGCCGCGACAGCGCGCGAGGCCCTCGCGCACGGGCGGAGCCACCGCGATTACGTCATTTTCGCCGCGCGGACCCTCGCGCCGCTTGCGGCGCGTCGAGTATAAACCAGGCTTAAGCCTGGTTTATACTTTCGCGAGCGACCGTAGCGCGCGGCTCCGCCCACCTCGCGCGACCCTGCGCGAGCGGTGTAGGCATTTATACTTTCGCGAACGTCGCGAGCGTCGCTGCAGTGTTCTCCGAAACGATAGGTGGCAGTGGAGAATAAAAAACCCCTGCAAAACCGGGGAAAGAACATTTTTACCTGACCAGAGACCGTATTTAAACACAACAGGCATCAAACGTAAATATGGCTTTGCAGTGTTGTCCGAAACGATACGTTAACAAATACGAGCCTCTTGTAATTCCAGGGCGAAACATGAGAGAACGTGAAGACGTTAAGATTGGGCGTTTTGAAAATAAACAATCATAAACTAATGTGATTAAAAAAGCGAATTATTTCGATTCATTTCGAGTATATGTATAAATATTTAACTTAATTAAGTTTAACGTGCTGGGAAATATTGAAATGGACCTTTAAAGTGACGTACAAGTGCTTTAATTCCACCTTGTATAGGTGTATGAACCCGGCAAACATGACTTTGTCCATCGCGCTGAAGCGCGGCGCGCGCGCGAAGTTACAAAATTCGAGAGGTGCACGACCTCGCGCCGCGACAGCGCGCGAGGCCCTCGCGCACGGGCGGAGCCACAGCGATTACGTCATTTTCGCCGCGCGGACCCTCGCGCCGCTTGCGGCGCGTCGAGTATAAACCAGGCTTTAACTAACTGTAAAACGACTTGGCGTCGGACAGTGCCGGTAACGACGATAGTCAAATCGGAAATCTAAAAACAGGACAGTTTATCCAGTGTCAGTGACTATTTACAGTTAGTCCGTGTCACTG
Organism: Brachyhypopomus gauderio; assembly: GCF_052324685.1. Lineage (NCBI taxonomy): Eukaryota > Metazoa > Chordata > Actinopteri > Gymnotiformes > Hypopomidae > Brachyhypopomus > Brachyhypopomus gauderio. Next base: position 39,066,259 of record NC_135212.1, on the reverse strand, counting down.
ACCGTTTACCCAGTGTTTTTACAGTTTAAAAAAAGTTTAAAATGTTCTTGTAATGTTGGGCGCAAGGCGATGGATGAGACAGAATCCTTTGCACTTTCCAAATCGTTACGTTTATTACATTTACCGAAGCGCAGACAGCGCACATAAAACACGTTTACATAGAACATGTGTGACTCAAACAACGACGAGCACAGGATGCTGCGCGAGCGCAAATTAAATAGACAAACCACATCAACCCCACGTGATTACGAGACGAGCCACAGGTGAGGACTATCACAAGACGCACCCGCACTCACGGAGATACACCGACGTAGACGATTAGACGCAGACGACGTTAACACGCCCAAAACGGAGGGGTCGGGGATCGTAACGTGAGAGTTCTGTTCTTATATTCTCACTTTTTAAAAAAATACACGTTTACATTTTATACTTTCAGTTTATTAAGTGTGAGCACTTTTAAAATAAAAATGCATTTGGTAGCAACAGCTTTTGGGTGAATTCTTAATTATTTCAATCATAATAATAATGCACTGGTTAGTGTCCCAGTAGGAGCCCACTGTTGCCTCAAAGATGTCCTCTGTTTATTGTCCTGGATTACCTTTCTTGAAGGTAGATTTATGATGACCCTTTTCACCAGTCTTCCAGCCATCAGTAACTACCAACTACCAGTAACTATTTGCTGATTAATATTGATATAATACTAGTTTTAACATGTTGCTTCTGTACACAGTCAGGAAACAGCTCAAATACATTTTTTATAACACTATAAACCCCGAATTGGATCGAATCGGATTGAATCGATTAAATCGGATTAAATAGAAAAAAATCGATTCTTAATCTTCAGAATCGGAATCAGATCGATCCTTGGAATTTGAATCAATACCCAGCCCTAGTTGCGAGCTACTTATAAGATGACCAAGTCAGAAAGATCTACCTCGCCCCGAGTGTAATTTGTTGACCGGGGGGGTGGCGAACGTAAATTGTTGAGGGGGGGGGGGGGGGGGGGGGGGGGTTGGCGGGGTTTGGGGGGGGTGGCGAACGTAAATTGTTACCGGGGCGGTGTATATATACAACCGTCAGAGCAGATTCATTCATCCACTACTTTTTAATGTCATGCGATCTCCCCGCATTCCTTCGCGATCGACCGACACTTCCTTCGCAATCGACGTAATGAGCACCCCTGGTATAGAGTGAAGGGGGAAGAGTGTTGGGTATAGAGTGATGGGATAGAGTGAAGGGGGAAGAGTGATGGGGATAGAGTAATGGGATAGAGTGATGGTATAGAGTGAAGGGGGAAGAGTGATGGGATAGAGTGATGGGTATAGAGTGAGGGGTATCGAGTGATGGGATAGTTTGATGGGTATAGAGTGATGGGTATAGAGTGATGGGATAGAGTGATGGGATAGAGTGAGGGGTAGAGAGTGATGGGAATAGAGTGATGGGTATAGTGATGGGTATAGAGTGATGGGTATAGAGTGATGGGGATAGAGTGATGGGGATAGAGTGATGGGATAGAGTGAGTGGTATAGAGTGAAATGTATAGAGTGAAAGGTATAGAGTGATGGGTATAGAGCAGGGTTGCACAACATACAGCCCGCGGGCCATTTGCGGCCCGCAGGCACCTCCGTTGCGGCCCGCCGGTTGATAAATAATTTGGCCCGCCTTCTGGCTTCGTGCCTGAATTTGAACGACGAACCAGTAGTGTTGCTTTTTGGGCTACTTTTTATTTGGCTACCGCGGGAGTAAGTAAACATTACGAATCGATCGCGACATAATTTGGATCCATTTTACACTACTCGCCGCCTGTGAACTCGTGATCACGTTGTCACTAGCAACTTGTTCGGTCTGCTTCACCTAAGAGGGGTTAATGATCTCCAGATAGCAGAGGAACACACATGCTTCATCAGGACCAACCACACAACCAAGGCCTTGCTTCCTGGACTGGTTGCCATGGCTCCAGAGCAAGCCACACACAGCTAGAGCGTCACTGAGAGGAATGATGCGAGTCACTGGATTTGTAAAGTAGCACAAAATATGGAATAGAAAATAGAAATAGTAGAGGAACAACATTCATGTGTAGTGGAACCATCTGTGTGTGTGTGTGTATGTGTGTGTGTGTGTGTGTGTGTGTGTGAGAGAGAGAGAGAGAGAGAGAGAGAGAGAGGGAGGGAGAGAAAGAGAGAGGGAGAGAGAGAGAAGGCGAGAGAGAGGGAAATAAACTCAGTGATGTTAAGCAGAACCCAAAAGAGCTCCCAGATGGTGCATAAACACTACAACAGGCAATACACACACACACACATACACACGCACACACACTTGTACACACACACACACACGTACACACACACACACTCATACTCACTCACACACATTCATGCTCACTCACCCAGTCACAAGGCTAGCAATACACACACACACACACACACACACACATACACACACACAGAGATTGAGTGTTCTCCATTTTCTGCTGATTAACACATCAGGTCAGCTGCCTCTCATACAGCCTTAACAATCATAGCAACAATCTCCCAACAGCAACCATCAGTACTGCTGTAAATGTAAGTTTGGCATGATCAAAATATCGTACCAAAAGACCTTAAATACACGACTCAAATGAACTCTGTGAACCAACAACTGTGTGTGTGTTTATTATAACATACTAAATCTTGTTCTGATGAACTTAGATGTAAGAGAATAATCCATCAGGGCCATTTTCCAATGGTCAGATGTGCTGTGGGTGAGATTCCCGGGCGACCTCATGGACAGGAAGTGTCAGCTGCTCAGACCAGCAGAGGAGCGTGGTTCCCATACCAACCAATCACTTCCTTCTGGAGGATCTAACCACCGAAACGTGACAAGAAAAACCACTCCCCTCAATGGAGCACAGATGCTTCCTGATTGGCTGGACAGAGGAGCTCCCAACAAATCAGACTTGCTGAAATTTCCCATGTGAAACTGTACCCAGTCCAAACGTGACTAAGGGAACCGACTGTAAACGTGTAGCCTGTTCTGTTTCTGCCGTCACCAGCTGTAACGTGTCCACCGGACCACACAGCCTCACACACACACACTACCGCACGATCAGCTAGAACACATTCACATCTATGGGGTTATTTTTCATAATCACAATATATTTCATATTCATGTGATATTTACAGTAGGAAGCTAAAAATCTTCAGTAATAATTACTAACCCAGTGGCAATCATATAATTAATTAACCAGTGATAATTACATATATAATTAACCCAGTAATAATTACTTAATTATCCCTCCAGTTTGTAGAATCTCAGTGTAAAGATAAGAATAATCTAGAGGATGAGTAGCAGGATATTTGGTGAGGCAGGCATGTCTGGGCTGTAACTGGTCCTGCTGAACCAGCACGGACAGCAGTTTTGTGGCTGAAAATATGGCCACATCTCTGGAGACCTCAGGCAGAAGATACCCCAGCCGAGGATCCTGCTGTACACTCCTCCACTCTCCTCCTCTTTCACTCACTCCATCTTCCTTCTCTCCCCTATTCCTCCATGGCTCCTATGATCTTCCACTCTCTCTCTCTCTCTCACTCTCTCTCTCTCTCTGTAATTAACAGGGTTTAAATTATAATGTTGGGATGATGATGTTCTTCTTTCCTTTTTACTAAATGCCTATGTGTGTGTGTGTGTGTGTGTGTGTGTGTGTGTGTGTGTGTGTGTGTGTGTGTGTGTGTGTGTGTGTGTGTGTGCGCAGTGCGGAACGGGACATGGAATCCAAACCCTTCCACAGGGTTTGAAGGCAGAGAATGAGAGAGAGAGAGAGAGAGAATGAGAGATAGAGAGAGGGAGAGAGAGGGGGAGGGAGGGAGAGAAGGAGATAGAAAGAAGGGAGGTGATAAGCATTCAGGTGATAAAAAGGTTGGAATGTCTAAATAATCTTGTGAAATGACATGGTCACGTGCTGTACCCTTACCGACGTTGTTACTATGGCAACGTCACGCACTGCAATGGCCTACCTGAAGAGCGTAGACAAAATCTGAAAACAACTCAATATCAAGCAAGACAGAACATCACAGGGGTGTGTGATCCTGTCTCTGCAGGCAGATCCTCGTGAATAGATACAGTATGTGTAAACATAGTGAGAGACAAAGAGACAGACAGCGAGAGAGCCAGAGAGAGAGACAGGGAGAAGCTTTCATCAATTTTAGTTGGAAGATGACCAAATAAGGCAAATGTTCAAAAGAGAAGGAAAAGGATAAAGAAGAGAGGAAGAGAAAAGTGGGAGCAAAACAACATCAAGGAAAGGAAGACCTAATGCCACAACCAGAGCCATAAACATTAGACGCGACGGCGCAGATGAATCTCAACCCCGGGAACTCTGGGTCAATCAGGATTCTGATAACGCACCAAAGGGGCGGGAGTGTGGGGCACAGGGCAGGCAGACGATGGCAGAGACGAGAGTGAGGAGTGTGTTGAGATGGGGTGGGCGATAAAGCAGTTTGGCTGGACCCCACCCAGCCCACAGGCTGCCACACCACTCTCCCTCTACCCAGCTCATTAATCTCTGCATCAGGCACACAGATTAGGCGAGCCCCAGGCCCTGAACCTGGCCTGCCTGGACACGAGCACCCAGGTGTACTGCACATATGTGTCTCAAGGAGCAGGCTGACTATGTGGCCCATCTGCTGCACACACAACTGGCGGAGACACTCGTGTCAGCAGTACAGAAGCTGGAGAACAGCATCTCAAATACACGCCTACCTTTCAGAAGAAAGCCCTTCAGACATCGATGCTCAACCACGCCCACTGTGTGTCACAAAAGCCCCAGTAATCTCAGTATAGCCAGTAATCCCGGTACACCAACTTGTGATCTTGTTGGAACATTTAACTTTTTAAACTTTTTGACTAAAAATTATTCTGAGGAAGACTTAAGTTGCTGTTTGACCATGAAACTGTGAGACTGAACCTGGCCCATGGGCTCAGACAACTGTTTAGGTTGTTAAACTCATTTCTCCATGTTTGGTAGCTATACCTAGATAGACAGATGACAGATACTCTCATGGATGATTAATCTATATATATATATATCACAACAACTGTAAAAAGCACTATATAAATAAAATTTGATTGATTGATGGGTTGTACTGGTCATACTGGGACAGTACTTCATAACTTCATTGTACATTCATAGTACATAGTACTTCATAGTACATTTCATAGCTGCTAGCATACTTTCTGATGTGATCTTGATGTTAATGTTGTATGATCTGCTATGACACAGTATCATATCTTATCCTGCTGACAATTCATATCCAGAGTAACTTACAGTCCCAAGAACTTTGATCAGTAGAGCATGGTGCACATTTCCTGATGAGGACTGAACTAAAGTCCTCTGATCCTGTGTCCAAGGGGCAACGGCGTTACCTACTACACTACACCAATAAGCACAGGGGCCACATGATCATCATCAGGTGCCACATGTCCACAATTGGACCACGTCACATGTCCACTGTACAGTTAGGCAGTCCTGGGCACCATTTGCAAGTGGAGTGTCCTGTCTCACACGCAGCATTCCCACAACCATTGAATTGTCCTGGTTCCTGAATATTCAACATGAATATTTAACTGTTTATCCAAAAGACATCTAGCCAGCATGACCCTCTGTTCATGTTATCGGGTTTCAGAGGCAGGAGATTTGTAGCATTGTGAGACCAGAGGACTCTTAATTTGTAGCACTGTAAGACCCAAGGACTCTTAATGGTGCGAGCAGTGTTGTGGCTGAGCCTGGAGTCCAAGTCCTTTATTTCATGCAGGTCAGGGCAGTCTTATCCGTGAGAAGTGTTTGGCGTTAATACTGCACTATATGAAGGAATCTATTTGAGAATATTTGAGCTATTTGTGACTGTATTTCAGAGGGGCCATATAAAAAATGCTTCACTCTAATCATATAAATATAACCATATACACACATATGACCATTCAGTATATTACAGAAGTGTTGTTTCAGGGGGTAAAACACACAGGTCTGTCATCTAAATTGGAACTAAAAGAACACTCCAACACATACAAAACACCAGGTGTATTCTCTCTCTCTGACACACACACACACACACACACACACACACACACACACACACACACACACACACACAAAACACTCTGATAAGGGTAATTTGGCCTCAATTCATAATCAGGCCAGATGGAGCATTCCATAAACACACACAGACTCCAAACACACATGCACCCACACAGTCACACAAAGACAAACACACACATACACACACTCCAAACACACATGCACCCACAAAGTCACACAAACACACACATACACACACTCCAAACACACATGCACCCACAAAGTCACACAAACACAAACACACACATACACACACTCCGAACACACATGCACCCACACAGTCACACAAACACACAGACTCATGCAAGCGAGGCCTCCAAATCAACCCAAACCCCTCAAATGTTGAAGACTGCACTCTCACACCAACCTTTACACCAACAGCAGTCTGAAAAATACGGTTATACTCCATACCAGCGTATAAGCTGAAGAAGACCACAACACAACACAACCCACAACATAACACATCCCAACATAACACAACCCAACACCTCTCAACACACCACAGCACAACCTAAAACAACACAACGCCTAAGAACATAACACCTCAACATAACACAACCCAACACATCCCAACACAACCCACAACATAACACAACCCAACATAACACAACCCAACACCTCACAACACACCACAGCACAACCCAACATGACACACTACAACATAACACAACAGAACAAAACAACACCTCATAATAAACACAACACAACCAAACCCAACACCTTACAACACAAAACAACACAACACAACACTTAATTAACATAAAACAAACCAACACACCTCACAACACAACACAACCCAGCAAAACACAACCCATCAAAACACACAACAAAACATTCTTGCTCTCTCTTCCTTTCTCCCCCTTCGTCTCCCTCTCTTTCTATCTTTCTTTCTCTCTCTCAAGCCGTGGGCTGACAGGCATCCTCATGTGGTTCTATCCAAAAGGAAAAAAAGCCCCACTCACCGCCCCCCTCAGCAGACCCCCCCTACAGATTCCTCTCCTCTACAAACAACAAAACTAAAGCTTCATCTAGCTTTTTCAGTGACACAGTGCTCAATGGTCACACAACATTGGGAGGATGGAGGGTGGAGGGTTTTGGGCTGGAGGGTGGTGGGGTGGACAGGATCAAGCTGACTAAGAGTGGGTGGAGAGGGTCAGTGGAGGTCACGGTTACTGTCTGCACCTATGACACAGACCATGGGTGAGGCAACAGGCTACTGTTCCATATGAGAAAGACAGAGAAAGGGAGAGAGAAGAGAGGGAGATAGAAGAGAGGAGAGAGGGAGATAGAAGAGAGGAGAGAGGGAGAGAGAGAAGAGAGAGGGAGGAGAGAGATGAGAGAGAGAGAGAGAGAGAGAGAGAGAGAGAGAGAGAGAGAGAGAATTAACTGAGGAGGCCCTGAATCAATAAGCAGCCATTATTGGTGTGTGTTCTCAGGCCTATGGGAATAGCAGTCCAGCCCACACCCCTCTGAGCCCTGAGCACTACCACACCATGGTTATGACGAGACCCAACATGCATTGATCTGTTCCACAGGAACACAGCCATCCAGCGCTACACACAGGCCTAACAGCACTGGCCTACCAGAAGGACTGATTACAAATACACAATGATTACATGACGCAAACTACATCAACGGCAACTAACTCAATTCCCACCTGAGCTGTGCTGGACACATGCTAGTGTTCTGAGGTTTACCAGCCTGTGTGACAGTCACAAGCAGAACACGGTGGGACAGCAGTTTCCAAATCATCCTGCCTTTTGAGTGTGGAGTAATGAGTTCAGAGAAAACTGATCCAAGAACAGCTTACCAACTGCAATTGGAACCAATGGTAATGGTGTCACTGCCTCTTGGGATACAATGATTCATCGATTTCACATTAAGATTGTGATATATACACACACACCCCATACCCACTTACGTACACGCGCGCACGCACGCACACAGACACACACAATCAAATACACAGACACACACAGATTCCTATTTAAAGTCCTATCCAGACATCACTAATTAACCTTCTTATTATATATACCCTTCTTACCCATAATTATAAATATTACAATGTGTTTTAGTCTGGAAAATAGTTGGCCATTAAATCCGGCTAAATCAGGCCTGCAGTTTAAATCAGGTTAAATCAGGCCTGTACATTAAATCAGGCTAATTCAGACCTATATGTTGGGATAGGCTGCTAGGATGGGAAGCCATCCTGGTTTCCCACAGCCCGCTCCAAGTTTCCAAATCTTACATATTAGAGGAGCTTCCAAATGGAGCAGAACAAACTCTCCTCCCCTCCCACCCCTCCCCTCCCCTCTCCTCCCCTCCCCTCTCCTCCCCTCTCCTCCCCTCCCCTCTCCTCTCCTCCCCTCCCCTCTCCTCCCCTCTCCTCTCCTCCCCTCTCCTCCCCTCTCCTCTCCTCCCCTCCCCTCTCCTCCCCTCCCCTCCCCTCCCCTCCCCTCTCCTCTCCTCTCCTCCCCTCCCCTCTCCTCCCCTCCCCTCCCCTCTCCTCCCCTCCCCTCTCCTCCCCTCCCACCCCTCCCCTCTCCTCCCCTCCCCTCTCCTCCCACCCCTCCCCTCTCCTCCCCTCTCCTCCCCTCTCCTCCCACCCCTCCCCTCTCCTCCCCTCTCCTCCCCTCCCCTCTCCTCCCCTGTCCCTGCACCAACCATTTAGTGCTAATGGAATCAGGCATCAATTAGGTATGGCAGACAGAGAGGAGGAGAGAGAAGAGAGGGGGAAAGACAGCAGCCACCTCTAACAGTACCCAGACTCAGAGAGAGAGAGAGAGAGAGAGAGAGAGAGAGAGAGAGAGAGAGAGAGAGAGAGAGAGAGAGAGAGAGAGAGAGAGAGAGAGGAGGGGGAGAGAGAGGAAGAGAGAGGGGGAGAGAGAGGGAGAGATGACAGCAGCCACTTCTAACAGTACCCAGGCTCACAGAGCCACACCCGATGAGGGACACAGAAAACTGCAGCAGATATCTATTAAATCACTTCTGTGTCAGAAAGAGGAATCTGTGTCTGTCTATTTCTTATTCCCTCCCTCCTCCCCATGTCCCCCCCCCCCCCCCCCCCCCCCCCCGGTTAGGGCAGGGCCCTCCGCAGATAAGCATGTGATGTTTACACACTTGTGCCCTTTATAAACACACATGCTCCTACGCACATTCGAAAACTCGAACATTCACCACGATCAGTCTGCAAATCTTACATTCTGCAATCACACTGATGATGCACGTATATTACATAGTTATTTACTAGAACATGGGGGAGAAATACTCTGAGCTGTGATCTGTAAGGTTCTGTTGGTTAATCAAAGAACCATGAGTCAGGGCATTGACCACGCTCAGGGGGTGAGACTGCTAAGGCTCACGAGGCAGATTCCTGATGACACAGGAGGGCTGTGCTCAGGACACAGGACGGCTGTGCTCAGGACACAGCCAAGATGTGAGGTCAAAAGCAGCACATTGATTTTAACATGTATACTTACAAATGACAGCTAACACACACACAGCAAAATTCCCCCAAGGTGGCCTGTACACATATTGACTGGTTTATCAGAAATCACATGCAATCTCCACAAGCACACACACATAAACACTCACACACACACACACCATTCTCATTTCCAGACCAGAGTCTCAAGCAGTTACAGAATGGTTATTTGGCTTTTCTTGGTCGACAAAGAGATCATGGTGGCGTTTAAATGGGAGGAGATTTCCAATGTAAAAGAGAGGAGGACGGTGTGAGTGCTCGGCAGGGTCGTTCACACTTTTACAATTACGTGGAGACTCCAGGGGTCAGTGTCTTTATCACAGAAACAACAAGAACTATCCCTGCAAAAGAGGGGGAGAGAGAGCGATCTGCTTAAAATGCAAACTAAAAAGAAGAGGAAACAGTTCAGGGGGTATAGGGGAATTAAAATACAAGGTGAATATCACCACCGAATATCCATAATCGTCTCGACAATGTCAAGAATCGTTCACTAATAGTTTCAATGTATACTAAGAAATCACCGATTAAATCAAATGTTTAGAGTAAGACGTTAGTAAGGGCACGCTTGTGAAGGTGATCGGTCACATCTCAGCAGTGGCGGTCTGGCATCCCTAATGGATGTGCCCCACTCGCACGGAGGAGGTTTTGACAGTTCCGAACAACTCTGTGATCAGGTATGCAGACTAGAAACCGGACATCGCGGTGAATGGATAATCGATTAAAACGGCGGTGCATCGCAGATAAACGCGCCTCCGACAGACGCGAACAGAGCGAACGGCCCGCAATGCGATTATGAGCCCAACATGCAATAAAAGCCCCAATCAACGCGTCCGACCCGCGCCGTGTGCTATTTCCACAGTGTGCACGCCGTAAACACGCTGTTTAATCCTCTTAGGAAACCGAACGGTGTGAGCAGCCCGAGGGCTCCTCTGCGCAGAAAAGTCTTTGACGCTCGACATAAACTAAACATTAGATAAGGAGAACACGAGACCATCGCGCAGAGGAGAATGGCCGCACTCACCTCGTTCTCTGGGCACGGAGGGATACCAACAAGACAAAATGCAACTCCATTCATTGGACAGCTGAGCTCGTTGTGTAGGGGATCCGAGAGAGGGGACGGGTTTGTTCTAAACAAAGAAGTTACAGTGAAGGTAATGAGTCTGTAAAGCTATTAGAAGCGTCCCTAAAAGCCCCGGCGGTTGCGTGTCCGCGCACGACGATGCCCCGTGGCATGCACTTATTCAGTCCGCGCGCTCCACTCTTTTCCGTTGTTTAATCAGCGCGTGGTGACCTCCACTCCTCTGGCTCCTTCCCTCCACCGGCTGACTAGGAACGAGAGCGCGGTTTGTTAAATCTGTACATGCCGAGACCGCCAGCCATCACTGTAGGCTCGCCTTAGCCATCCCGTACTCAGACAGTTGGGGCGTGCGCAGCTGCCCCTGGGCGCCCCGCGCGAGCGTTATTACGTACGCGTCCCTCTCCGCGCGCTTCGACCACAGCGCGCGTGCTGGGGAAGAGGGGGGGTGAAAGGGGCACGAGCGCACGGTACGTTCAAGGCTGTGAAAACAAAGCGTCCTTTGTGCCCAGATAAAGCGGCAGGCGGGGAGGAAAAGACAAAACATCGAGACGAAAAAAAGAGAGTGCAGAGAGAAACGGATGCGGAAGGCACAAGAGAGAGAGAGAGAGCGCGAGGGACATGGAGCTATTTCCTCGTGAATGGCTGAGGAGAAAGTCTCTTCTTAATGGAGTCTGGGAGGAGATGTAGCTACTCCACACAACACCACCTCTTGCACCAACAGCACCACAAGGAGGGTAGAGTTCAAAAGAGATCAGTCTGCGCCGCGCGACAGCGCCAAAATAACTCTATATACTCTACTCTCCCGCAGGAACACATTACTCCTCCAGGAGGCTTGTTAGACGCTTACGTTGAATCTCTGTTTGAGTTCTAATAACTCCCTCTTGTGGAGAATGTGCCGTTTGCTAAATGTGTGTGAGAGAGTAAAACCGTGAGAAACCGTGACGGTTTTATGATGATGTGCTGCAGTTTGGGCGTTTCGCATGTACCAGTGACGCTGCACAGTCTGGAGTCTCCCAGAGGGCAGGAGATCGCAGCAGCCCTAAATACACCGGGGTCTTGCACAGCAGAGCGCGAGATCATGTTAATCGTGATAATCACTATGTTAATTCGGTTGATTACGTTTACACTAATTCAGCTTAAACTGCATTGCATACTTGAGCTGAATTGTGTTAGACTGAATGTCAGGATGTTATGATGGGGGAAGGGAACGCTATGGAGTGTGTGAGCAGAGCAGGGCAGGGCTTCTGAGGGCAGAGGGAGCGATTCCTGAGGGGAACGACAGAGCCCTGTTACAGCTGCAAAGGGCCAGAGGAGAGAGGGGGAGGGGGCATGGGGAGAGAGGGAGGGGCATGGGGAGATGGGGCATAGTTTAAACAGAAGGAAAGGACAAGACAGGAAGTGCATGATGAGTGAACTGAGAAATACATGAGAAACATATGAGAGACACACAAGACGGTAGATTCAGGGAAGCTATAGCGGAAGTGGACAGTAACGCATGCAGCTAAAATGCACATTTTAAAATAACACATTTCAGAAGTTTCCCAGTGTTCCCCAAACACACATACTCGCTCTCTCTCTCTCTCTCTCTCTATCTCTCATACATGCACACATCAACATGTTCATTGCACTGTTCCTGAAAATGCAGTCTAACCATACAGCAACCAAGTATTGATTCACAAGTGCTTAAGAGACCAATAAAACAGGAGTTATGGACATGCAAATGTGTGTGTGAGTGTGTGGGGGGTGGTGGGTGTGTAAGTGTCTGGTGGATGGTAATGGGGTTAGCCTTGATTTCCAACATTTCCTTTTTGTAATTGTGTGCACTCACAGTCTTCATGTATCACCTCCACCTCTCCATCACCTCCACCAGCACATTAACTTTTCTCCTCCACCTCCTTGACTTTAAAATTCTTTTATTAACTTATAAAGCACTGCACGGGCTTGCTCCTGAGTACCTTCAGGAACTTATTTCCTATTACGAACCCCCACGCCCACTAAGATCACAGGGTGCTGGTCTTTTATTAGTTCCAAAAATTAATAAGGTAACAGCAGGGGGAAGAGCCTTTTCTTGTAAGGCCCCCAGCTTTGGAATAATCTTCCTAAATGCGTCCGGGACTCTGACACAGTCACAATCTTTAAGTCTAGGTTGAAAACCCACTTATTTAGTTTAGCGTTTGATAATTAATATCCCCCCTTAGATAAAAGTACAGATCCAGGGGTTCATAGATGAAGGGTTTTATGGTAGACTGGGGCGCTGGTGCTGTCGTCCTGTCACTGCTCGTGGTCACTCAAGTTTGTTGACAGTGCAGTGGACGGATGCCATTGTCTCAGAATGCCCCCAAGCCTATGTTACCTTCTGGTTCTGCCTTTTTAGCTAGGCTGTAATAATTTAACTAAATGCCGGAGTTGCTGCCACACTCCGGAAATGTTTATAATTTTACCTGTCCTGTATATGTCCTCATACAGAGCTAATTTTCCCTGTTTCATTTCTCCACATGGCTGCCCGCCTGCTTGAGGATTAATGAGATGAGGAGACCAGCGATCCATCCTGAGCCAGCCACCTCCTGCCTAACCGGATGCCTACACCATGATGGACATTATTACATATTTTTCCTTTTCTTTCTCTTCTTTCTGTCTAAATTGTTGTTGTTGTCATGGTGACCGGTGTCGGCCAGAGGAGGATGGGTTCCCCCCCTGAGTCTTGGTTCCTCTCAAGGTTTCTTCCTCATGCAAAAAAACTAGGGAGTTTTTCCTTGCCACTGTCGCCTTTGGCTTGCTCACTGGGGGCTAGGACTCGGCACTTGTAAAGCTGCTTTGTGACAACAACTGTTGTAAAAAGCGCTATATAAATAAAATTTGATTGATTGATTGATTGAATGACTTCAGCAGCTTGGCAATATGGTGCCTTATTGCCACGCTGCTTCAACTCACCCTCAGGCTTCACAGAGAGCAATATGTGATCACTATAGTTTATAAGTGCTGTTAGAGGTGAGGCGAGACAGAAATACTAAACTACATCCAGAGTTAATGATCACAGGGGGCACATACATTAGCAGGTTTAAAACCAATGCGTTTTCTGTAAGGCCCATAGAGTACATATTTCCTCCCAGATTGCCACAGTTATCCACATGGTGCTGTTTCTCCTCAGTCATGGGAAAATGCATAATTAATGGAAATATGCGTAATTCATGGGAAAAGCAAAATCATGACTCCAGGCTTCTGAATCAACCAAATAAAGATGGATATTTTATTCAGTCCCTCGACACATTCCTCTGTTGGGTGACTCTTCCTGTCCGAACACGTTGCAGTGAGGAGTGACGCGTGTTGACTGTGCTGTTTTTACTGTGCTGTGTTGAATGTGTATGGATCCATCAAATCCACTCCTCCTTCAGCTGGAAACACATTTAACTGGAGTCAGAAGGCAGCTTTAAATAATTTGTTAATAACCAAGTGTACAATAATTGTTTTCAGTAAAGTTTATTACATATTTGTTTTGCACTATTAAATAACATGTCAGTTACTGCAGAGGATCATCACACCAGCTCAGCAGACCAACCCAGCACACCAGCTCGGCACACCAATCTAGCAGACCAACTCAGCAGACCAGCTCGGCACACCAACCCAGCACACCAACCCAGCAGACCAACCCAGCACACCAACCAAGCAGACCAACCCAGCAGACCAGCTCGGCAAACCAACCCAGCACACCAGCTCGGCACACTAACTTAGCAGACCAGCCTGGCAGACCAACCCAGCACACCAACCCAGCAGACCAACCCGGCAGACCAGCCCAGCACACCAGCCCGACAGTCCTACCTAGTACACCAACCCAGCAGACCAACCTAGCACAGCAGGCCAGCCCGGCACACCAACCTAGCACACCAACCCAGCAGACCAGCCTGGCAGACCAGCCCGGCACACCAACCTAGCACACCAATCCAGCAGACCAGCCTGGCAGACTAAACCAGCACACCAACCCAGCAGACCAGCCTGGCAGACCAGCCCAGCACACATTTACATTTAGGGCATCCAGAGCGACTTACAAAGTGCTTTGCAGCTGTTCACAGAATGCATCCAAGATATTAGCACATATAGGCCAGAATTCAAGACACCCTTGAACCAGACTAGTGTTGCACGGTATACCGATACTAGAGTAGTATCGCGATACTTCGTCATTAAAAACGGTACTATACCCAGTTTGCTTAGTATCGGTGCTATAGGACTAAGTGCGTTTTTTTTTTATTTTATTTTTTTAAGAGCAGTATTTCCAAAGAGTGCCACACGGGGGCAGTGTGCGCATACAACAGTGCAGCGCATGCCTCCTCTCTGCAGAATAAGAAGAACCCGTGTACGATGGCTGATAATACAAGCAATATTGCGGACCGTCCTCAGCTTGTTGAAAAACTACACGAACGAAGCGAAATATGGAATTATTTGCATACATTTCAGACAGTCATGGCAACCCCGTGGACACATCAAAACCGGTCTGCAAACGGTGCTTTAAAGCTGTACCAACCAAAGGAGCCAATCGATTCTTTTTACATAAAATGCGCTTTCGTTTGACCCACCCAAGGTGCCGTAATGCACAGAACAGTTGGTAATGCTGAAATGGCAGCTAAAACAAACGCAGTGTGTTCGCAGCTCGTCTTAATTAAACAAGGAAAGCAGCAGAAGTGCTGTGTGGAAATACTTTGGATTCGAAGCAGATACAGATGGAAAACCGAAGGACATGAACAAGTCAGTTTGCAGGCGGTGCTGGTGCTTTCGGAACATTTCAACGAAGGGCGCTAAAGCCTGGTTTATACGCGCCGCGAGCAGCGCGAGGGTCCGCGCGGTGAAAATGATGTAATCGCGGTAGCCTCGCGCGCTGTCAATTCGCGAGGTCGTGCACCTCTAGAATTTTGTAACTTAGCGCGCGCCGCAGCGCAATGAACAGTCATGTTTGTAGGGTTCATACACCAACAAGGTGGAATTAAAACACTTGTACGTCACTTTCAAGGTCCATTTCAATATTTCCCAGCACGTTAAACTTTAGTTAAATATTTATACATATACTCGAAATTATTCGGTTTTTTATCACATTATTTAATGGTTGTTTATTTTCAAAACGCCCAATTTTAACGTCTTCACGTTCTCTCATGTTTCGTCCTGGAATTACAAGAGGCTCGTATTTGTTAACGTAATACAATAGAACGGTTCAGTCAGACAGATATTTGTTTCAAGCATTTTCAAGCACGCGGACAAGGTGTGCGGACTCGCGCGCTACGGTCACTCGCGAAAGTTTAAACCTAGCTTAACACAACGAATCTGGCCAAACAACTGAAGGCACGCATATTTGTACAAAACATTTCAAGAGGTTGGTGATTATTCCCAATTCTAGTATTATAGCATACAAAATTATGTGTCCGATTATGGTATCCTAGCAAATGTCATATTCTTGGTTTAAGAGCCGTAAGTGCGACAGCATACAGGGAGAAAAAAAGAGTGATCGTACTACAATGGATCAATCATCTATGAATACTGAACTCTAATACTGAAGTTTTAGTTACATAAAGAGTTAAAGTTGTTTAAAGTATACTTAAAATACACTTTTTGCACTAGCCTTTTTTAACTTCTAAATGTGAACTCCAGAGTGCACTACTATTATTTATGTTAATTTATATTAATGTGCAATTATTTATTTTTCTGTTTTAATGTGGTAGGGACTACACCTTTCATTTATTTGACATTTGTGAAACAAAATACAATATTCATTTGTTTGTTTATAAAAAATAAATAAAAAGCCTTTAAAACGGAAATGAGCACAGTATTTGACTTTGGTATCGAAAATCGTATCGAATTTCAATACTTTTTAAAGTATCGTATCGAAGTTGTAATTCTTAGTATCGTGACAACACTAAACCAGACTACTACTAAACTACAGGATTCAATGTCATTACCTAGTATTTCGATTGAACATGCTCACTTAAACTTAATTAAAATGTATACCAAGATGTGCAAATAACCATAGACAGATAGACATACAATTTAAGAACAAGGACAACAAGTGCTATCTGCTGAGTTAGTGCTCATTTAAGTACTCAACAAACAGGTGAGTCTTCAGTCTATGTTTGAAGGTGGCACACCAGCCTGGCAGACCAACCCAGCAGACCTGCCTCGCAGACCAGCCCGGCACACCGGCCAGGCAGACCAGCCTGGCAGACCAATCCAGCAGACCAGCCTGGCACGCCAATCAGAGGCAGGGCAGAGCAAGACTTCACAAAGACAGCTACAGACAGACAGGGCTAAATACAGAGACACATTAAAGGTAACAAGATAGAAATCAATAGACAGGGCTTGATAGATTGGGATGCAAAGGAGAATTATAGAGAATGTAGCCTGGAGGTAGGCAGACATGATACATCTGCTGTTCAAGCACCCATTAAGAGAACACATACTCAAATCCCAGAATTCTGTTCACTGTTCTTACAGTGAGGTTATTTCCTGTTTAAATTTTACTAACCAGTAGCTCATAAAATCACATGACACCACTTTCTCTCGATTTACATCACTTCCTAAAGGTGACAGAGGGGTAGAAGACTACTGCCATACTGAGCCCTGTGTGGCTCCATGCTGACAGAAAACAGGAACCCAGTGTCATTAATGCCAAACACCAGGGTGACACCACCACCTTGTGGAGAATGTCCTGCTTGTTAACCATGAGTTTCATAGATGGGAGTCCACTACCCACAGGGACTCCACTACCTGTGTAGAGTTCAACTACCAGACCTATATCAGAAAAACATCAGCCTACAATCTTTTTTTCTGTGGCTTCATAGAGCAATGTAGCACCAGGCTGTTAAAGACATCACTATCTGCGCTGCAATCTATATAACATACGTGACTGGTGAATACACACCTGTAGACCCCACACTGAATAAGAGACAAAGAGAGAGAGACAAAGAGAGAGGCAGACAGAGATACACACACATACACATACACAGAGATACGGAGGGAGATGGCCTGTATACACATTACCTTCCAGTAGGATCTGTCTGTGGTGTTTAAACAAAGATAGGTGTGTGTGTGTGTGTGTGTGAGAGAGAGAGTGTGTGTGTACTATATTTAAACACAGAATTGAAACTCATGTCCTAGGTCAGCGCTTCCAGCACTGAGTCAGCACGTCCTCGCATTGCAGGACACAAACTATCAACAGCCAAACTGGCCCCAGATCTGCAGAATCAGGTGCATTTGCACAGTGTATCTACAGCCAAACTGGCCCCAGATCTGCAGAATTAGGTGCATTTGCACAGCTGTACATTAATGTCCTCAGCTGGACAGAAGTTGATATGATGACACATTTACAGACACTGGAAAGAAAGGAGAGATTTGGCTGGATTACAGACAGACAGACAGAGAGACAGACATCCTAATCATGAGAATCATGAGAAGCGGAAAGAAACACATCATAGTTTAATGTGCAGTGTTATTCACTGTGAAAATGTTCAGTGTTATTCATTATGTGACTGATGTGCACACACACAAGTTTCGCCTCACACACACACACATCTCGCCCCACACACATCGTCTCTCACACACACACACACTCACACACACATCTCGCCCCACACACATCGTCTCACACACACACACACACACACACGTCTCACCCCACACACATACGTCTCACACACACACATCTCACACCCATACAGCTTTCAGCACTTTACCTTCGGCTTTGTACAAAAAAGGGAGAAAATCGACTGACAAGCACTAATCTGACACTGAATGTGTGTGTGTGTGTGCACATATGTCTGTGTGTGTGCACCTGTGTGTGTGTGTGTGTGTGTGTGTGTGTGTGTGTGTGTGTGTGTGTGTGTGTGTGTGTGTGTGTGTGTGTGTGAGACGATGTGTGTGGGGCGAGATGTGTGTGTGTGTGTGTGTGTGTGTGTGTGTGTGTGTGCTTTTTTGTATGTCTGAGATGAGTATTGATTTGCTCCTGCTATTTGTAGTGTGCCTTACATTCACCCCTGGATTTTTAATAAAAGGAAACACACACGCACGCACACACACACACACACACACACACACACACACACACACACACACACACACACACACACACACACACACACACACACACACAGATGAGACCTGCGTTCTTCACTGCAGGGCCTGACCTGCTTTATATAACCAGCATCTTCTTGTTCCTCCCACAGCACAGAATGTGTGTGTGTGTGTGTGAATGTGTGTGTGTTTTACACTCACGTGTTCAAACAAATATACCTATCTGCATATGTGTCATGTGCTTCTAAATGTTGAGCACAACAATTTCTGAAAAGGAAGAGAAGTCTGAGTCAGCAACACACACACACACACACACACACACACACACACATACAAACTGACAAACACTCTCTCTCACACACACACAAACATGCAAACACACACACACACACACACACACACACAGAGAGAGAGAGAGAGAGAGAACAGCACTGTTACATGAAGAACTGCATTGTTACAGAGACAACTGCACTGTTACGGTGAGAACTGCACTGTTACAGAGATAACAACACTGTTACAGGAAGAACTGCATTGTTACAGAGAGAACTACACTGTTACAGTGAGAACTGCACCGTTACAGAGAGAACTGAACCGTTACGATGAGAACTGCACTGTTACAAAGAGAACTGCACTGTTACAAAGAGAACTGCACTGTTACAAAGAGAACTGCACTGTCATGGAGTCCTGGCCTCAGGACCAGATGTTAAGGAAGGCTTACAGTCAATTTGTCCTGATGTTTTAATCTCTAAGGGGTGTGAATTACAGTACATGGAAGCAGATACCACCACCTTAGCAACAACATCACACTAGCAACAACAGCGCTTAGCAACATCACATTAGCAATAACAAACCTTAGCAACAACATCACATTAGCAACAACATAACCTTAGCATTGCAGGTGGCCTAGATATGTAGCTCAACATTGGCCAGGCTCCTGAATCTATGTGTAAAATTCTGGGATCTGAGATGGGGTCACAATCACTTTCCTCCTGTCCATAAAAGACAAGCTGGACACAAATATGACTGCTGATCAGACCAATCAGAATGAAGATTGCAGGTGTTGTGTGCTTGTAGAACTAACAGCTTGTGGAACTAACAATGTTCCCGGTAAATCAAGGAACATCAAGGAACCGTTAAGCCTGAACTAAAATCCATATTGGTGTTCCGTACTGGTGTTCCATGTTCCATTTTCCCGGTGGGTTCTTCCCTGCATTCCCAGCACAGTGCTCTGGCGAACTGTGAAGTGTGCAGAATTTAGGACACTGCATTTCCCAACCTGGGCTGCTGTTATTCAGCTCAATTTCTGTGAGTGTCTGTGTGCTTTATACGGAAAAGTGCCCCGAAAACCTCATTTTTGGATCTGTCTGCCATGCTGCATTGAACTGTCAGGAGATGGCGGTAAATTTAAAAGGCCATGGTGCACCGTGCAGCCTTTCGTGGTACATGCCCACAGTGGAATCAAGACAGACACATTATAAATCAGCAAAACAAGCTGTGACGTGTGTACACGCACACACAAGTACACACGCACACGCACGCACACACACACACACACACACAAGACTGTGACTTGTTGAGACATTTGTGATATTTTATTTCACCTGCAGCACTGACAGTAGCAGCATACAATAGTCAAAGAGTGAGTGTGTTATTATATATTATTTTGACTTTGGCAATATACTCCAACACACATTCGTGTAATGTGAAATGTGTAAATGTATGTGTTCAATGTGTGTGACAGTATTTGTGAAATGTGTGTGTGATTGTACGTGTGCAATGTTTGATTACATGTGTAATGTGTGGTGATTGTATGTGTGTCATATATGTGATTGCATGTGTGCAATGTGTGTGATTGTATGTGTGTAATGTGTGTGATTGTACGTGTGTCACATATGTGATTGCATGTGTGCAGTGTGTGATTGTATGTGTGTAATGTGTGTGATTGTATGTGTGTAGTGTGTTTGATGACTGCATTTGTGTAATGTGTGTGTGTTGACTCTCACCTGTTCCATGCTTCAGTGGTCCCGTCTCCAGGTCCAGTTCATGGCCCAGATTTCCTGGTGTTCCAACTTCCTTGCACAAAAATTCCCAAAACAGCGTTCCTAAATCCCAAATCCCCAGCAGGGAAATCTGCAGACGTCCTCAGGCAGGTGTGACGTTTGATCAGAGACACATCTCTTTCAGCCGGTGCGAACGTGCTGCACACACTACACATGTCCCTGGGCTTTATGTTCCATCTCTCCCTAGCTCCCTCTCTCTCTTCGTTTCTTTCTCTCTCTCTCTCTTCCTTTCTGTGCCTCCTTGTTCTCTTGTGGAAGGACAGAGAGCACGAGTGCCTCTGTGTGCTGGATCACTCCTCCCGCAGCGTGGAGACAGGACCCTCGTACACTCATTCACACTCCCGTCTCAAAGACCTTGTCTCCCCTCCTCTCCCCTCTCCTCCCCCCACCTCTCCCTTCTTTCCTCTTTCCTTTTGCAGGCTCCTCCTCTCTCCCCTCCCCCCTCGCCACTGTATGCTGTCTCAGTTGGGGGAGGAGAGGACAGGAAGGGGGGGTGGGTTGGTCGGCGGACATGTCACGTGACTCCTGACTCTGCTCTAAAGGCCCCTCCCCTGACAGCAGTTGCCCGGCCCATGCCCCAGCTCAGACCTCTGTTGCCATTAGCAACTGCTGCCGAGCACAGACCAATATGGCTCATTATTGGCTGGCTGTGCATGGAGCACGTAGGGACATGTAGTTCAAGGAAAATAACTCAGCAGTAGGTATGTGTGTGTGCATATATGTCTGTCTGTGTGTGTACATATATATCAGTGTGTGTGTGTGTGTGTGTGTGTGTATGTGCATATGTATCTGTGTGTGTATGTGTACATATAATAATAATAATAAATCAATTTTATTTTATGTTGCCTTTCTGACACTGAAGGTCACCTCACATAATCTAAAATATAAAATATGACAATAAGAATAAATAAAACAGCAAAACACAGAGACAATATTCAACAAATAAAATGGATAAAATTAACAGAGCAATTGGAGTCAGATGTTATAGGCGACTCTAAATAGATACAATTTGAGACCCGACTTAAAATGTGAATGTCACGTTACGGCCCCTGACCCCTCCCTTTTGGGCGTGTGTTTATGTTGTCTACGTCTAGTCGTCTGCGGATCTCTGTGGGTGCGGTTGCATCTGAATGTGTTCATTCGTCTCACCTGTGGCTCGTCTCGTCATCACACGGTGCTTATGTGGTTTGTCTATTTAATGTGCGTTCGCGCAGTGTCCTGTGCTCGTCTTTGTTAAGAGTCTACACGTTTGTGTGTGTATGTTGTTTACTTTGTAAAAGTGACCGTGGGTGACTCAAGGATTCTGTGCCTCGTCCTTCACCCTGCACCGCGCGTCACAGAAAGACGAGCCGACCAAGATGCCAGGTTTTGTGACCCATGCCAAGAAGGGAAAGAGGCCCAGCAGGCACCACCATGCCTCTTCCCCTGCACAGCACCGCGATGCCCCAGTGACCGTCAAGGAGATGCAGCAGGATCCATTGTGTGCGCACCTGCTGCGTCAGGCTCGGGACACCAAGGTGGCCTCGATGGCGGACTACTTCCGGGAAGCCGCGGCGAGGCTGTGGAAAGAGAGACACCGCTCTCCCACCAGAGACCTCTTGCCTCTGCGGGTAGGCTCCCTAGAGATCTGCTCCACTGAAAAGACCCCCGAGAGCAAGTTTGAGGGGGAGGAGTCGGAGGAAGACTCCGAAGAGGGAGGAGAAGCCGACATTGTGCGAGCAGAACCCCGCAACGTGGTGGTGGATGCCGCGAGAACTGGCTGGGGCAGCTACCATCAGGCCCGTTCAGGTCTGCTAGCGACGGGACCCAGGAGGACGCAGCAGGGCTGCTACATTGCTGGGCTGTGGGGCTGCTGGGGTCGGACCTGTGTGTTGGTGAAATTAGGCCCAGGAGTACGTAAATCATGCCGGGACCAGGTAGACGCGGACAGAGAAATGACTTGTGTGATGAGCAATCAGACAGTTTTTTGAGGACATCCAAACTTCATGTGGCCTTCAGATTAGCTCAAGAACAGTGTGCAGAGAGTTTCATGGAATGGGATTGTGGTGTGGGGTTGTGTTTCAGGAGCTGGGCTTGGCCTTAGTTTCAGTGAAAGGAACTCTGAATGCTTCAGAATTCCATGCTCCCAACTTTGTTGGAACAGTTTGGAGCTGGCCGCTTCCTCTTCCAACATGACCATAAAGGTCCATAAAGACATGGATGGCAGAATGGTGTGGATGAACTTGATTGGCCTGCACAGGGTCCTGACCTCATCTCGATAGAACACCTTTGGGATGAATTTGAGCGGAGACTGAGAGCCAGGCCTTCTCGTCCAACATCAGTATGTGATCTCACAAATAAGCTTTTGAAAGAATGGTCAAAAATCCCCATAAACACACTCCTAAACCTTGTGGACAGCCTTCCCAGCAGAGTTAAAGCTGTTTTAGCTGCAAAAGGTGGACCAATGTCATATTGAACCTTATGGATTAGAAATGAGATGTCAGTTAAACTCATATGTGAGTCAAGGAAGCTGAGCGAATACTTTTGGCAATATAGGGTATATCTGTGTGTGTGTACATACATACATACAGTTGTGATCAAATTTATTCAACCCCCACTGAAATAAAGTGTTTTGGCCAGTTTGACGATGATTTTGATCATTTCAGTCATCTTATTTACAATTATATCAAAGAGGCACTTATAAATTAGACAAATATAACATAATATTTATGATGAAATAACCACAAATGTCTTTTCTGTGCTCACATCATTATCAGTTTTATTCAACCCCCTAGTCACATTATTTTTTAGTACTTAGTACAACGTCCTTTTCCAGTTATGACATCTTTCAAGCGTGAAACATAGCTTGACACAAGTGTCTTGCAGCGACCTATGGGTATCTTAGCCCCTTCTTTATGGGCAAAAGCCTCCAGTTCAGTCACATTCTTAGGCTTGTGCGCTGCAACTGCCTTCTTTAGGTCCCACCAGAGGTTCTCAAATGGATTTAAGTCTGGTGATTGCGATGGCCACTCTAGAATGTTCCAGCCTTTCATCTTCAACCATGCTCTAGTGGACTTGGATGTGTGCTTCGGATTATTGTCCTGTTGGAAGGTCCAACGTCTCCCAAGCCGCAGGTTTGTGACTGACTCCACGCCAGCAAGATGGAGTCAGTCGTTCAAGAATGGTGCGTTACCGGTAACCTGGGCTGCGCCCCAGTCCAAAGCTTTACCTGTTAAGCGGGATACCACATACGCAACCTTCTCCTCGTCTCCGAGCTGCATATTACTAGCGAAGAAACCCTTCGCAACGTTTGGGGTCCCCTCCATATGGCTCGGGCAGTCATAACTGCGTGGAGCTCCTGAAGCTCCTGCTGCTGTTTACCTAGAGCCCCTGATGTGTGAGGATCTCCAGAGGGGAGGGCTCCCCGCCTTCGGCCACTCCAGGCTGCACATTCTGTGATGTGGGAACAGAGGTGGCCGAAGGCGAGGGTTCCACTAGGTGTTCTTTATTTTCCATGCTTAATAAACAATATAAATGACCAAACAGAAAAGGCTGCAGAGCAGCAATCGTAGGGTAACGTCCCAATCATTATCAGCGACGGTAAGGTGAGAGGTCCAGAGTAGAGCTCAACAGGTGCACAACACAATTAAGGACAGGTGCTAGTAATGTGGTCATTGGGACCGAGGGAGTGGTTTGGTGCTCGGGGGGCGTGTGTTGTGAGATAGTGCGAGCTGTGACACACGCCCTCTGGTGGCGACTCGGCCTCCCCACCGTGACAGTCATCAGTTTGAGAGAAAAGCAAACATTGGGAGAAGCAATGACATTTTCTTGTTTGTCACTTATTAACTCAGATGCCTTACATAGAAATCTGGCCTATGTGTGCTATATAACACATATTTAACATACACACACACCTACACACCTACACAGACACACACACACACAAACACACAAACGTGTTTCAGACTGAGCTAGATCAACTACTAAGCACTACGTTTATATGAAACCCGAGACAATCCAGCAGACCCCCTGAGACAATCCGACAGATCCCTTGAGACAATCCAGCAGATCCCCGGAGACAATCCAACATCCATGAGTATGAAGCTAGACAGATAAACATGTGGTGAAGCAATGAGACACTGTGCCAGTGGACAAACAGCGATGGTGATGATGTGGCAGTCCCAAGAGATGGAACCAAGGGCAGAAAGAATAACCAGAAAGAATGTGGAAGGTTAAGACCAAGGTCATCCCCGTGGTAATGGGGGCGTGGGGCTGTGATCCCTAAGATGGAGGAGTGGCTCCAACAGATAGCATAATCAATCTCAGTCCAACAGATCCCAGGAATGACATCATCAATCTCAGTCCAGAAGAGTTCCATCCTAAAAACAACACAAACACTGCCCGTCTAAGTCACACGGCCCGTCTCCCTCACACGGCCAGACCTCTGGTGTGAGGAAAATATATTACCACCAACTGGAAGGGTGAGACAGGAGGTTTTTAAAGTTATATATCCACACAGGAAAGGTGTGGGCACGATTAGTCAGCCAGGAAAGGGGATCTCAGCTGTTTCCCTATCGTGTGTAACGGGAAACAGCCCCCTGTGCCACTGTCTCCACAGGAACAGAGCCAGTGTGAATCTTAGTCCAGAAACCCAGTAGCGTCTGTCCCTGTCACACTGATGTCCATGTCAGTGATAGTTCTTACTGTGCAGTGATCTATGATTGCTCTGATTTACTCACCCTCACTTACACAGCCACCAGGCGGTGCTTAACAGAGGCACAAAACAAAATGCTTTCATAAGCTTTTCATAACATGTTTGTTAAATCTGTCATGTCTCGGAATTAGTGTTAATTAGGCTGTCAAACCTAATTGCCACGGTTCTTTATTGTTGTCATTTATCCAAAACAAACAGTGCATTTATTTTTCATCACACACTACAGGTCAGGAGGAGGTTTAATACCTGAAAGGATTACCTGTAATCAAAGATAGAGGGCACTTCTGATGAAAGGACAGCAACACCTTAAGCTCATGTCCAGTTGTGAGTTTATGCATTTATATATACAACAACATATAAAACACATAAGCTTCCAGTTCTACTCAGGAGATGTCTTATTTCAGGGGCGGACTGGCATACATTACTACCGGGGATTTCCCTGGTAGGCCGACGGGTTAGTGGGCCGCCGGCCGCCGGTGGTTTAACTCGGCCCGTGGAGGAGCCATTGCCGCGCACCGCGGCCCCGGCTCGTAGTCACGCTGCTGCTTAGCGGTGCCCATTACTGAGCCTGTAAACACATAAACGAGTTGGACATACAGCATACAGCAGCTGTGTCACTTATCAATACAAATAGTCACGAACTGGAAAAACCTTGTCCATACTAATGCCACATTAATTATATCTCCCTGTTTGTATCCCACGAGTGACAAGTCAAGAGAGAGACGCCAATTGCACACTGACACTGCTGAGGGTCTAACTCAGTGGTTCCCAAACTTTTTCTGCCGTGCCCCCCTTTAGTAGATGAGAATATTTTTGTTATTTAGCTTTCTGCCGTAGAAAACCACTGCTCTTTATTTTATCTTTATTTTATTTCTGTAAGTAACGCATTCAATGAGCTTTGGACAACTCACCAGTTCATGTATGAACAGTCAAGTAATGATGGAGCCCAGGTTTATTTTGGTCAACCAGCACATAAACGGACTAAGTGGAATAGCACCAGCGCGAATACGAGTGAGTGATTCACCTCTTCTCTGCTTCGTGTTTCACTCGCCTGTTAACTGTCCAAGTTTTCTGTCCGTGTCGGAGTGTAACTCCGAAAAGCGTTACAAGCATAGAATTAGACTGAATAGATCTGTTTTAATGGATCGGTCACATTGTCACTGATACCCGATATAGAATTTTTTCAGATATTAATATCGGAATCGGTGCATCCCTAATATTGACACATGTGCACGTTTTACTTTCAAGCTCCGCGCCCCCCCTGCAATAGCTCCGCGCCCCACCTAGGGGGCGCGCCCCCCACTTTGGGAACCACTGGTCTAACTCATGTGATCCCTCCGCGACACGGTTGACACTACTGAAACGTGAAAAATTAAGTCCGCATTGCCGTAAAGATGGAGCAGTCTAAGCTAGGGTCTAAACAAACTACGAAACGTAAAGGTGTCGCTGAAAAGCTGAGAGAGAAAAAAAGAAAAACTGCAGAGGTTACTCACTGAGTGAACAATGTAGGTTTCAGTAGCTTTCCAGTTGTTTTTCCCCTGTATTTTGTCAGGGTCAAGTTGTTAAGTTTGTTAGTTATTTTGTTTTGCCACTATGGCTTTGTAATCATATTATTACTGGAAGTAATATTGTTCATATGACAATAAAAGCTGTCATATACACTATGTGCCATGTTTAGATTCAATCAATCAATCAATCAAATTTTATTTATATAGCGCTTTTTACAACAGTTGTTGTCACAAAGCAGCTTTACAAGTGCCGAGTCCTAGCCCCCAGTGAGCAAGCCAAAGGCGACAGTGGTAAGGAAAAACTCCCTAGTTTTTTGCATGAGGAAGAAACCTTGAGAGGAACCAAGACTAAGGGGGGGAGCCCATCCTCCTCCTCTGGCCGACACCGGTCACCATGACAACAACAACAATATAGACAGAATGTAAAAGATGCAATAATGTCCATCATGGAGTAGGCATCCGGTTAGGCAGGAGGTGGCCGGCCAGGATGGATCGCTTGTCTCTCCTCATCTCATTATTCCTCAAGCAGGCGGGCAGCCATGTGGAGAAATGAAACAGGGAAAATTAGCTCTGTATGAGGACATATACAGGACAGGTAAAATTATAAACATTTCTGGAGTGTGGCAGCAACTCCGGCACTAAGTTAAATTATTACAGTCTAGCTAAAAAGGCAGAACCAGAAGGTAACATAGGTTTCATATACAGTATATATATATATATATATATATATATATATACACACACACACACACACACACACATACAGATATACAGTGTGTAATATATATATATATATATATATATATATATATATATATATATATAAAATATAGTGGGCCAGTTTGTCAGGAGCTCCCGGGCCACTTTTTCTCCCCAGTCACCACAGACATAGACCCACCACAAACAGACCCAGACAGATGGAGACCCATCACAGATACAGACCCACTACAGACAGACATAGACCCACCACAGTGAAGGTGAGTGTAAGACATACAGGTATGATTGATGTTTGGGGCGGGGCCACAGGAGTCATCTGAGGGTTGGTGTTTGAAGTTTCAGGGGTTTACCCAGGATGTGGCCTTCTACAGTGTAAGTACATGGCCAGAGATGTGTGATTGGGAGAGTGGAGGTAGGCACCTATGGTTAAGAAAAGCTAGCACTTTTTAAAGTCAATTTGTGGTATTCGAAAAGCTATTTTTAAAACGGTGAGCGGTATTCGCAAACAAAATGTTGCTGTTGTTGTACTTTGTGTGTCCGGAAGGTGGCAGTAGACCCATTGAAAGAAAAGGATACATCAATTTTACGTGAACATTTCACGCGGACATACCATATTGTCGTATTTGTTAGAGGGTGTTTATTCATTTGTTGTGAATATTTAAATACAGCGTAATTTATGAGGAAATACAATAATGTAAGAAAACAGAAGAAATGCTAGTAGTGCTGATTATCGGTGATTATCAACCTAACTGAATTTCTCTCGTTTGCTCTCAAACAAAATATTTTATTGTTGTATTAAAAAATTATATATAAAGGCAGGAATAATAATAAAAAAGATTTGTTATTTGTTATAATATTTTGTTATGATTATAGGTTTTTTAATTTGCATCAAGGCACTCATATCTATTTACACCAATTATTTAAGGCTAGCTTGCGGTTAATGATTCACAAGTCCTTTCACTGTAACTGTTACAATCCCTACCGCCTGTAATTAGTGTGCTTGAAAAGCACTACATTGTTATTCATCATACTTATTATTATTAGAGTGCTTCAAAAGCACTACATTCTTCTTCTGCTTCCTCCCCATATTTCTGCTATTAATGCGGCCCGAACTGCTTAACGTACAGACTCCATTCAAACTGCGTGGTCTCGGCGTTCAGGAGGTGCTATCTATTTTTGGAGTCCATCAGATTTGTAGTTTTTTATACATTTATGTTTAATAATATAAAATGTCCCATAGGAATTAATGGCGCAATGTTCAAAGGGCTCTCAAGTTTTGGATTCATGTCAGAGTGTGAGAGTTGTTGACGGGGGGGGGGGGGGGGGGGGGTGGCGGTAGCGAACGTTAATTGTTGAGCGGCGGGGGGTGGCGAACGCTTATTATTGTTGAGAGGGGGGGGGGGTGGGGAGGGGGGGGGGGGAGTTTGTATTTCGCGATCGATCGCCAGTGGAGGGCGACATAGATATGGATCGGAGGTAAATAAACTAGATTTTTTTTCTCGCCGTGTGAAATCGGAAGTGTGGCGTGTGAAGACGGTCAAATGCGTGTGTCACACGCTCAATGCGTGAGACTTGAGAGCCCTGCCAGTTAGAGTGTGTGCTGTCATGAGAAATAATTATAAAACCTCTGAAAAAAAATCCTTTTAAAAATCCTCAAACCTTCGCCTAGAAACTCCATTTAAAATCGTAAATGGAGAAATATGTCCTCTGTGAAACAGATCTCATCACCATCTACTCTCCGAGTAGGCTATATGTAGGGACACAGACGTAATTTCACTTTTTCAAAAGTCCCCCCCAGTTTTTATGGTTAAAACCAATTTTTTTTTAAATAGCGACGATCTATGTCCCCCCCACTTTTTATTACAAAATTACGTCCATGTATGGTTGTTCGGAGGGTGAAAAACAGGTGTACACATAAAACACCCACACCCACTCTTTTCAAGCACTGGGTAGCCTATTTCCTTCAGAAAATGCAAATGTAGTTTCACTCGTCCATATTTGTGCAAATACCATCATTGCTTTGGTGTCCAGTTAGATAAATTTGTTACGCGCCGCCTCCGGTCACGGCGGTGACGCGTTGGTATAGACGTGATTAGGACTCAAACGCTACCCACTAAAAGCAAACCGGCAAAAAACAGCCAACTGAAACCTCCGCGACTGCGGGAAAACGAAAACAAAAACCCAGAGGGAAAACAGCAGAACGACACGGAGGAACTCGACGTGCGTTAAAAACCCAGGTAAGTAAACAAACAAAAAACACGCGGAAAAGAGATCAACGCGTCACTGAAGAAAAGGCAGAGTGACCTAAAGCTTCTACCAGGATACCTGTCAGCCTGTCCACCAGAACACTGGTAGACAAACCAACATAGAACAGAGAGGGAAAAAATTACAGAACGCAAGAGAGACAAAACCTGAGAACACTCAGGGGGGAAACGGAAAAACAAGAGAAACGAAGTCACTGCACGAGGGCAAGAGTAACTGGCTTAGGCTGCGAGTGAAACAACAACTAACAACTTCAGCAATGGGTTGCTGAAGTCACTCGTCTTAAATAGGCTGCCGACAACTGCAGCCTATTGGGCTTGATTGCCCCTGGGTCTAGCTCGCGTGCTCCGCCTAGTGGCGGCAGGAGGCACGTGCCTGGGTCTAACCCTGACAAAATTAAACCTGGGTAAAAGTGACTGAGATGGACTGAACTGATATTATTTACATCATTCAGCTGTTCTATAATTGCATGTTCTTACCGTCAGAGGTAACGGCTTGGGCCATGTCAGAGGTGTTTGTGTGTGTGGGAGTTCTTTGAATGTGGTATGTGAGGGTGTTTACAGCAAGTTAGTAGGCTATTTAGCAATTTAGTATCAATCAGAGAGCAAAAAAATACTGAACAACTGTGGTCTGGGCAAATACTGAATCGTTGCGGTCTGGGTGAATACTGAACCACTGTGGTCTGGGTGAATACTGAACACACACACACACACACACACACACTAAGGGGTTACACACACACAGGTGCACAGTTCTGAGTGAACTACAGTGTTTGTTTCACAGGTTGGTGGTACGCTCATGCTAATACTATAATAATATATACTATACTATAAAAGTGGCTTATAATTCTTAGGAAATTGCTAATAAGTACTTAGCAGAAGTATTCTAATGATTTGGGGAGAGTCAACTAGTGGTTGTATTCAGAGCCCAAACAACTAACACAGCCTAGCAACAGAGTCAGTGGGGGTGGTGATGGGCTGTTCACTCCTGTCACCATGGCATGATCTCTATAATACAAATGCAAATGGTATCATACTAAAGAAGGGACACCAACACACCGTGCGTGGTTAAGAGATACATACAAGGGCATGATATCCACTGAGAGATTAAGACAGTGAACAGGTTTGACCACTATCACGTTCCTTCTGGTATTTACAGTGATCGGGGGGGTAGGGCAGTACAGACACCTTCATTGTCACCTTCAAAATCCTGTGTCCAAAAAAAGTCCTGTGTCAGAATGATCAACACAGATCCATCAAGGATATTATGAGCAGATTCATGTATACAAAATCTGAGATTACACTGACATGTGTATGTCTAGAAAACACTAATTGCGTACAGTGCTCGTCCAAGTGGCAGACATATTATTTAAGAAAATCAATTTTGATCAGTGTAATTGTAAGTCTTTTGATCAGTGTTATTGTAAAATATTCAATTCTTTGTACACAGATAATAAGATGAAATAATTAATCTGAGAATCTGAAAATGTCCCACTGAGAATATGTGAAACATCTGCGTAATAATAGGATGCAACATGGTGGCATACAGCACATACTGTAAATCATAACTAACTATCAAAGAGTGAGTTACTATCAGGCATCATGAACTGTCTTTTGTGGTATGTTAAAAACCGGTTTAGCAGTAGGTTTTACCAAATGAGGTGGCACAAGACACATAGCTAACCTAATCCTAACAAATGTCCATGTGAATGCAACCTAACTTAAGAATAATGTTAAGTCCTGTCTTACTGGAGTGTAGTGCCCTTAAATTGGACGTTCAGTCCTGGTGCTTATGTTGGCTGTCTCTAGCTATCATGAAACTGGCTGACACCCTCATTCTGGAAACTGTTTCTCTGATTCTGATCTATGGTAATGACAGTAAGGGTGTCTTATGCAACCTTGACCTGTTTGGTGTATTCACTTTAGCTTCTCTCTTGCATGCCGTTCATATTCTTGGTTGATGAGATAATTGTTTGCCTGGAAATAGCCACTATGACCTTGCATTTTAAAGGGGTGTTTGGTTTGAGTTGTCTGAGCAGTAAGGACATGAGGATACGGCTGACTGGTTGAGCCAGTTTAATCAGAACACACATGAACAAACATGCATTTCCTATCATTCCTCCTTTGCCATTGTTGTAAAATGATGAACTGTGGTGTAAATCATGTCATATGAAAGCCCATTTGCTCAAATGTCCATTTGCTCTTGACATTTAGGATTGGATTACAGACGTTCTACATATATAAACTTTTAACATTGCTCTTGTATTGAGATTTGAAATCTGGGTGACCTGTTTGTAATCTTGGTACACTAGAACAATGCAATGTTTCCAGGAAGATCTAACAGCAACTGCACTTTTGCCATAGAACAAACAAAACCATTATTTGAGAGCTAACAGTTATATCATTTGGGGGCCAATGCTCCTTCCTAAGGGGTTTTCTTTTCTGCCAAACAGCATTTATTATTTGTGCAATACATTTACCACCCCTTGGCATTTTACTGTTACTGTTACTGTTAATTACTGTTAATACAACTGCACAACTGTTTATAGCACATAGCATATTTATTACATATCTATTCTGTATATATCTTTTGTATAGTCTGTGTGTTGTCAAGTCTTACGTGTGGGCCAACACCAAGAAAAATTCCTTGTATGTGCAACATACTTGGCGAAATAAAGTGATTCTGATTTTGATTCTGATTTTTATTCACAACGTGCTTTTAAAGCTTTGTCCATTAGCTGTGATGTTAATTGTGATGTTTAGCTTTGCAATTTAACCTCTCATAATTTCTATTGTGATGCAAATGAAACAGAACAGTATACCAAGGAACAATAATGCAGAAAAATTCAAATTGATTCACTATTTTCATAAATAAAATTGATAGTAAAATTAAGGATTGCTTAATTTCTCTTGGGTTGGTTAGGCTAATTAATGACAGTGGATGAATGCCAATGTCTAAGAATGCTGCCAAGTCTATGTTACCTCTATGTTACCTGGTTCTTCCTTTTTCAGCTAGGCTGTAATAATTTAATTTAATGCCGGAGTTGCTGCCACACTCCAGAAATGTTTATAATCTCATCTGTCCTGTATATGTCCTTATACAGAGCTAATTTTCCCTGTTTTATCTTCTTCACATGGCTGCCCGCCTACTCAAGGAACACTGAGATGAGGAGAGATGAGCCTTTCCAGAGATCCATACCGGCCACCTCCTGCCTAACCAGATATGATAGAGGACCAACCCACTGCCCTGACAAACCAGTGTGGATGATGGATAAAGGATGATGGATAGGACTAAACAGGAATTACATAAAGGACTCATGTATATAAATCTACATCAAGATGGACTTTATTTATCCCTCACATCTTTTCCTTTTTATTCTCTCTCTCTTTAAATTGATGTCATGGTGACCGGTGTCGGCCATAGGAGGATAGGTTATCTCCCTGAGTCTTGGTTCCTCTCAAGGTTTCTTCCTCATGCCCTTAGGGAGTTTTTCCTTGCCACTGTCGCCCTTGGCTTGCTCACTGGGGGCTTGGACTCAGACACTTGTAAAGCTGCTTTGTGACAACAACTGTTGTAAAAAGCACTATATAAATAAAGCTTGATTGATTGATTGATTGATTAATACAGCAGTGACCATAGTTGCAGCTGTAGCAAATGCTACTCTAGTCCCCAGATCAGTTTTGTAGGAAGAATGCCTAAAAACTATTTCTTCCAGGAATCAACCATATCTGTTCTCAATAATAATGTGATCTATTGTATTGAATGGGTTTCAGAAATATGATCATGATACTCAGGATGCCTGAAATGCGCAGATGTAAACAGAGTGAGTAAGTTCAGCTGTCCTCTTCACTGAACTGTGTGTAGGCTGTATGAACAGGATAAATGCCTGAGTGTACATGGTCCATGGTGTCATGGTGAGGCGGCCCCCTACCGGTCGCCTCCGTCCACAGCGTCTGTTGTTGTTGTTGTTTTGTGACGTCGTGTGCGTCCCTCAGGTGGGCGGAGCCCGTGATCCGTCTCACCTGAGGGTCGTTTGTTTGCCTATATATGTCTTGTCTTTGTACCAGTTGACCGCTGGTCATTATATCCTTAATTTGGAGATATTGCACGGGTTTTTGGTTTGCACACTTTCTATTAAACCATCCTTTTTCTCTGAGACTTGGCGTGATCGCTTCCTTTTTAGTTGCTCACCCCGCCCGTCACACATGGTATGAAATGTTTTCTTCTTTCACATGGTAATCATTTTGGAAATAATAAAAAAAGCATTTTTAATCAGAGCATAACATTTTCTGTTGTACCTTATTTACTTTTACTACTATCCTCTAGTTGGTTAATGTAGGCTCTGAGTTTAATTAGTTTTGCCTTAGATTCTGTTAAATTCAGGACTTCTTGTCTGCACTTAGTTGCACGTTTGCTGTTGTTTGCTGGAATTATTCACTGCAGGCATGGCCGGAGTGGGCCACTTTTTCAGCCCGGGAGTTTCATGTGCAAATCCGGCCCAAAATTATTTTTCCATCCCAATCGGCCCAAACTAGAGATTGACATGAGCCGGCCCATCGGGAATCCTCCCGAATCTCCCGATTAGCCACTCCGGCTCTGACTGCAGGTGTGGTTTAGTTGTGGCTTTTACTGTATTTTAATACACTTTGGTCCCTAAATTTGCTCTATAAATAAATATTATTAGTAGTAGTATTACAAAATGGTACATCCTTTACATATCTACTCAGTAAAGTGTATTGGTCAGTGTTGACCTGTTTGTTATCTGCATTGGTCAGTGTTGACCTGTGTGTTATCTGTATTGGTCAGTGTTTACCTGTTTATTTTCTGTATATCCATGTGTCATCTGGATATTCATGTGTTATCTGTGTTATATTTATGTTCTTCTTTTACATTTACATTTACGGCATTTAGCAGATGCTCTTATCCAGAGCGACTTACAAAGTGATTTGCATCTGATCACATAATTCATCCTAGGTAATAGTACAGATAGGCCAGAATTCGATATACCCTTGAGTCAGACTACTACTAAACTACAGGAGTCAATGTCATTACCTAGTGTTTTGCAAGTTAAACGTTTACCAATAAGCACAAATAACCATAGACAGACATACAATTTAAGAACAACAGCAAGTGATATCTGCTGAGTTAGTGCTCTGTTAAGAATTCAACAAACAGGTGAGTCTTTGGTCTACACTTGAAGACATTAGTAGACTCTGCAGTCCGAGCAGCTAATGGAAGCCAGGACAGAGAATAGTCTGGAGCTTTGTCTGCCATGAGACTTTAAGCATGGAATTTCAAGTCGAGCCAAGCTTGAGGTTCTGAGTGCTCGCTGTACAGATCGGCTTTTGACCATGGACATCATGTGGGTGGGGGGTGGGCTAATCCGTTTTTGGCTTTGTAAGCAAGCATCAAGTTTTTATATTTGATGCGTGCCGCTACTGGAAGCCAGTGAAGAGAGTGTAGCAGAGGAGTCCCATGTGAGAACTTGGGGAGATTGAAGATCTGTTGTGTTGCAGCTTTCTGAATTAGTTGTAGAGGTCTGATGATCCGTAGAGGAAGACCTGCAAGTAGGGAATTGCAGTAGTCCAGCTTTGAGATGACTAGAGACTGCACAAGCACTTGAGTAGCTTCCTGTGAAAGGAAGGGTCATATTCCCATATGTTGCAGAGGAGAAATCTGCAGAATCTGGTCAGCTTTGAAACATGTGTTGAAAAGGACAACTGGTTGTCCAATGTTACTGATGCCATCAGTGCTGTGCTGAATTATTTTGGTACTGGGGGGAGTGCCCCCCACCACAGAGCACAAACAGAGGGTTGCTAGGTTGCTAGGATTTGCGGCCCCTGTGGCTAGGGAGTAGCCTAGCCAGCCCACGAGTCTTGCTCTTTGCACTATGTCTCTCCCTGGGGCACCCTCGTGCCTGCCAATGCCCCCTGGTGCAGTCCCTCCCTCTACAGTAGGCAATGAGGGAGGGGGGAGGTTGGGAGGGGTTTTTGTGGAGACACCAGGAGGTGGACCCCCTCCCAGAAGTGGAAGAACAGCCTGCTGGCCAGAACTGGTACAACCAGTCTCCTTGTCCTTCTCCTTGTTTCAGAACAGGGGTGGGTTTCCCAATAACGAACGATCTTAGAAAGTTACAAACAACTTTAAGAAACAAATTTAGTGTTTCCCAAAAGCCTTCGTAGTCTCCAAATTTACGAACAAGTTCTAAGTAGTTCTTTGTTGACTCCGCCTCTGCATTTGCACTGGAAAAGCTCTGCTAGTCGAAAACCGAACCACCGATTTACATACATTTTTTCATTATTACGATGTAAAAGTATCATTGGCAAAATTACAATCATAAAAACTAACAACTAATAAATGTTGAAATTTCAAGTAGCCTATAAGAAAAAAATGAGTAGAACTCTAAAATTATTGTAATTCTGACTGATCATAGGCTTTTATCAAGGCTATGAATAGGGCTCACAATTAACCTATCACATGTTATTCAAAACCATGGCATACAAGAAGAGAAAACTTTCTGTTGAATGAACTGAGTCAAAAACAAAAGTAGACTGTTTTCAAAAGCTCGAGGAAGTTCCTCAAATTCAGAAAAAAAAACAAAACAAAATTGGGACGATATTGCCAAGAATATCAGTGCATGTAGTGGAATCATGAGTAGTCATGAGTAGGCTACTCCCAGGCCACTTGGCCACAATGTCTATAAAGAGGCCTTGGTGGCTGTATATTACTTGTCTATTCAAAGCAGAGAAGTCTTTACGGCAGATGTAGATTGGGCTCAAGAGGTTGGGAGTGTGTATGGGGATCAGAGTGCCGTCCACTGCACGAATAACTCCAGGAATGTTTACAATTGCATGAAAACCAATTTTGGTTTCATGTAATGCATCCCT
Source organism: Brachyhypopomus gauderio (assembly GCF_052324685.1). NCBI lineage: Eukaryota > Metazoa > Chordata > Actinopteri > Gymnotiformes > Hypopomidae > Brachyhypopomus > Brachyhypopomus gauderio. Next base: position 39,029,412 of record NC_135212.1, on the reverse strand, counting down.
AGTCCTTGGAAATGTTATATATATATATTGCTGCATGGCGAAGCAATGCTTAAGTAACAGCATGCACACATTTAGATACGTCAGCTTTGCTTAGTCCATGGGCATCACCAAGTCTGCAGAAACCCACCGACCGCACAAAATCGGAGGGCTGCCAGTAACTGCATCGTGGGGCTAAGGGCAAAATTCTGCATTCAGCCGAACTACATGGCTTCGTGGATTAAGTCGTCTTCTTAAATTATGTCTTCTATTCAAAGCCAATATTCTTTGAAGAGCTGCCATGTTCATCACACAAGCACAATTGCTAGCCTTAATCCAAGTTACTTGTTTCAGTGAAAGTCTGAGCCGTTATTAACTGCACGATGATGAACGGAGAGATTTCATTAAATATTGGGAACATATCAGCTAATGCTAAATAGTTCAAAGTAGTACATTTGTTGACACTTAATGTGGTATATGTGATGTAATTAATTCAAAAGAAAGTAGGCTAATTACGCAAATGTAATGCAGTGCTTAAAACCAGCGCGAGTGAAATTAGCGCCTCTATCCTTTTTGAGGTAGAACTGCACGTGAGCTTCGAGTTAATGAATGAATGAATGAATGTTTCAATTTATGTAGCGCCTTATCTGGATACCCAAGGCGCTTTATAATTGTTATCACAGCTACGTCACAGACAACTAATCACACACCGGTGAGAAGCGGCAGCCAATTGCGCACAGCGTACTCTCTACCGGGATCCACAGCCCCCTGGGGGACTGAATGGGGTGCAGGAAGGGGAGAGAGGACAAGAAGAACTTAGTGAGTTAAGAATGGGTCCAGATATTCTTAACTTATGAACAACTATAAGTACGATGTAAGTTACGAAGAGTTTCAAGAAACACTCGTAAAATTCAAGAATATTCGTAAGTACGAGGTTACGAAGTACTTAGAGTTATGAATGTTTTGGGAAACGCACCCCAGACTTTCTGCATTCATCAAACTGAATCCACGTAGGCCATATAGTATTAGTGTTCTAATCAATATCACCTCTAATCATATAAGCATATATAAGCATATATCCTGTACAACTATTAGTACAGGATGTTTTTGCACACCCTCTTTACATTTACACTACATTTAGTTGCATTGTACTTGTACATGTGTAATGACAATAAAGTTGAATCTAATCTAATCTAATCTAATCTTTATCCATTCCACACAGTGAGCTTTCTTATACAAAAAATAACCAATATGGCCAATATTGAACTGGTTAGAGGTTCTGAATGTTGGATACATTTTTTTTCTTTGGCTCATTCCTAGCACATGGTGAATTTCAGTCCCACCAGGATTTCGCGGGCCTTTTTTGTGATTGTTGCGGGCTAAAATGTTTGATGTTGCGGGTGTTTTTCAAAAAAATTGCGATGGAAGTTGCGGTGTGTTTTTGCTTTTTTGTGAGTACATTACAATAGGGAGTAAATGTTGTATGGTTTCCTCTATTTAGTAGTCCATTTTAATTATCTATTTACCTATTTATTCAGGGTTGCCAACTTTTCAAGATCGCTTGGAGTGAGATTTGAACCTGGAGGGGGTGGCGAACATTAATTGTTGACGGGGGGGGGGGAGCGGGGTTAGCGAACGTAAGTTGTTACCGGGCGGCCTGTAAAATGGACACAAATTAAGTATTATATCGAGATCGATCGCCAGTGGTTGGCGCCAGAGCGAACTAGTAACTCATAGATATGGATCAGAGATAAATAAACTTTATCTCTGACTTTAAACTTTATTTCAGTTTAAAGTTTAAACTTATAAACTTTATCTCAGACCCTCGCCGCTTGTGTGCGCTGCAGTGACTTCGCGGGCTACCGTTGCATTGTGGGGAATGTAGTGTTTGTGCGTGCAAAACACCATCGGGCGGCTGTGGCCTGCGGGCCGGTTCTAATAGTAATTAAATATCATCCAGGGGGGCATAGATAATCAATTCGCGGGTCGGATCTGGACAGTTTATCCCCGCTTTCATGTAGTGTACCGGGATACTGCTTTTCCCGATCTTTTTGCCGTTATTTTCGTCGCTCATGCTGCTTTCAGTCTGCTCCTCTTGAACGTATATACGGAAGTAAGCCGGGAGTTTGTCGACGTCACATCAAGACGACATCAGTGATTGGTCAAATTTGCGGGAAAGTTGCGGTGATTGGCTGAAGTTGCAACACCGCCCTGAATTCGCGATGTTTGCTTGAAGTTGCGTTGAAGTTGCAAATCGCAACATCGCGACTTTCTGGAGGGTCTGGAATTTCACTGAACCAAAGACAGTGCACCTAAGTTCACAAGGTCATCACCCCAAGAAGAAAACACACAAGCAAAATCACAATTACAGATCACACAAAATGGACGACGAGCCCCCGTTTTTGTTACGATCCCAGAACTCAACCAAAACAGACATTTTTAGAATGCAAACAACTGGGCCAGGTGAAATATTAACCGGAAACAAAGATATATGATGAAAAATTGCTGTATTGTTTTGTCAATGAAAAATTGGTCAAACATCAGTCTGTGAATTTCCCAGCTGTGGGAAAACTAATAAAGGATTACCTTATCAGGAACATTTGAAGTGCCAAATCAATAAACAAAGCCTCAACCCCAAACAGAGACCACTTCCTAGAACCAGTAACTATTTACATGTATTAACAGCCAACAAAAATCCTCAAACAGGGCTCACACAAAACAAAGAGTAATACTCAGTGAGACTGGGACACACAACGCTAACTCACAGGGTCACTAAAGGGTCACAAAGACACTAAACAACATACTGACTACTAAACTAATGTGATAAAGATAACAAAGGCAAAATGAAATAAGTAAACCAACAACAAAGTACAGAAAGTCATCTTGATATAATATAAGGTGACTGGTAGGGTGGAGCCAATTATATAGGTAATGTTGATGGGCAGGGTGATATATATATAAGTGCACTCATGTTTCTCTTCATATCATATAAATCTTTCACCTTTTACTAAAGATTTCCGTGGAGAGGAGCATCATGAGTATAATTAAATTTTTTGTGGTCCTGCATATTGTCAGGGCTTAACTATAGGATAGAGTCTTGCACCGGGCGGGCAAATAGATGCATCAAATAGACGAACTACACAATCCCCAAGTAATCATGAGACGAGCCACATGTGAGACAGATGAACACGCTCACTTACAATCCACACCCACAGAAATACATATACGGACATAATCAGACGTAGACAATATAAATACACGCCTAAAAGGAGGGGTCTGGAGCTGTTCTGTGACAGTGATGTTTAGCTTGCTTAAGAACTTACGCTACATTCATGAAGTGAATTGGACCCCCCCCCCCCAGTCAGAGACGATGTCTTCAGACAGGCCAAATTGTCGGAATATGGGAAGAAAAATCTGGTTGGCGGTTTATGCTGTGGGGAGACCTGGCAGAGGAACAAATTTTACCATTTTAGAGAAACGGTCAATGACTACCAGGATGGTGGTGTTTCCCACAGAAACAGGCAGATTGGTTATGAAATCTATGGCCAGGTGAGACCATCTGGTGGAGTGTCCGGAACATTGCTCTGTGCGCACTCCTCAGAGGCGATGTGGTGTATAATGTCTTTGTACATCGCCGGCCACCAGTAACGAGCCCTAAGGAGAAGGGCGGTCTTGGTGGTGCCTAGATGCCCAGATCCCAGTGATGTGTGCCCAGCTAATAAGCTGTGTGCAATAATGAGGGGGCAACTAGAGCTGATGAGCAGGACAGTTCGAATGAGGATTGGATCTGGCAAGGGCTCTATCCATCTCTTAGCTGACGTTACCTACGAAGCAGGAAGGGGGAGGACTGGTTTGTCACTAGTTAATTCAGCTTGCTGGTTGAAATGGTGGGAGAACACATCCACCCTTGTGTTCTTCTCTCCTAGTCGATAAGTGATGGTTAAGTTGAACCGGGAGAAGAAGAGTGACCACCGTACCGGTATCAGGGTACCCGCGGGTCCTTAAAAAGTCTTAAAATGTCTTAAATTTAGTTTTCCATATTCAAGGCCTAAAAATGTCTTAAAATGTCTGGAATTTTATGAGGGGAGGCATTAAATTATTATAAGTGTGTGTTGTTCAGTTGTTCTGGCGCGATGTGAACTTTGCCGAATCTAGCGCTATTGCAGAAAATAACCGCTCCAGGGTCCTAGTGCTAGATTCCTAGCGTTGGCGTATACGGCCTCAACAACGTTAACAATTTTCGTTCGCCAATACCCCCCCCCCCCCCCCCCCCCCCCCCCGGTCAACAATTCTCGTTCGCCACAAACCCCCCCCCCCGGCAACGACGTGGAACGCACCTGCATCCCCGGTGATAGTATTATTTTTTCTTGTGAGAGGTATTAAAAAGGTCTTAAAAGTCATTGAATTTGAGATTTTAAAATGTGCAGATACCCTGGGTATAGAATTAAGCCTCTTGGTTGTTTTGAGGGATTCTAAATTCTTGTAGTTGGTGACCACCATGAAGGGGTGGTGTGCTCCCTCCACCCAATGTCTCAGTTCATCAAAGGCCAGCTTGATAGCAACGAGTTTGCAATCTCCAACTCCATACTTACGCTCTGCTGGAGTCATCTTTTTGGAGAAGGTGGTGACTGGCTTCAGACCTCCTCTGTTACATCTATCCCAACTACATCTACCTCGGCTACAAAGGGGCGTTGTGGATTGGGCTGCTTTAGTATTGAGTGACAAAGGCAGACTTCAGGTTTTTGAAAGTCTCCTTGGCCTCTGGTCCCTACATGAGTCTCTTTGCACCACCCTGGAGCAAGTCAGTAAGAGGCCTAGCCAGGGCACTAAAGAACCGAATGAACTGCCGATAGAATTTGGCACACCCCCGGAACCGCCGGAGCTTGCGGTGGGTCTGGGTCTGGTCTATCCGGTCACCACCTCTGCCTTACCATGTTCCATATGCGTGGAGCCTTGACCTATGATGTAACCTAGGAAGTTCACCTTGGAGAGATTGAACTTGCACTTCTCCAAGTTGCAATGTAAGTGATCCTGAATGAGTATGGGTACAGGTACTTCACCAAGAAGGAATCTACGCCATCTTTCTTCTTAATGAACAAGGCACTGGCTGAGGCAGGTGAGGTAGAGGGGCGGATGTAACCCTGAGCTAGGGCACCTTTGATGTACTGCTCTATGACCTGCTCCTCTGTCTGGGAGAGCTGATTGAGAAACCTGTGGGCTTAAATGTGGTGGTAAATAATGACTGTAAGTAAGCAACAGGTGGCAAGGGCATGTAAATAGGAGGGGGATAGTGAGCAAGGGAGTGACCTAGGGCGTGTGTGTGTGTGGGAGTGACCTAGGGTGTGTGTGTGGGAGTGGTCTAAGGCGTGTGTGTGTGGGAGTGGCCTAGGGGGTGTGTGTGTGGGAGTGGGAGTGGCCTAGGGCATGTGTGTGTGGGAGTGGGCGTCTCCCTTGCCCAATGGGCCCTGCTCACCATGACAGTAGATAATTAAGATATTCCCAAAACCACTGGAACAAAGAAAAACAGAGAAATGGTAGGCCTACATGTGGTGAATTTGTATTAAAAACAGTAATTAAGTCCAGTTGTTCATGAATGCATAACATAAAAATATAAAATAGAAATATAAATAACTAGAAAAGACTTTGTGTGCAAAAGGTCAGAATTTAGGTGTACAGGAAGGACAAAGAGTGGGGAAGGTGTATTTTAGGTACTTAGGACTGGAGAACAAGAGGGTAGGAGGGATTGTGTAAGGAGGCAGTGATGTAAGAGATGGTATTAAGCAGTGCGTCATGATCAGCCCTGCCCCCACCTGTCAAGTGTACCTTTGTTTATTTTTCCATGTGCTATCTGTCAATGTTAGTCCCTCCTACCTTTCTGTAACCCCACCCCTCATTTGTATTCCCAGGTCTTTCTTGTTGGTTTTCTTTGGTATGTCTGGTATTTAAACCCTGATCTCTGGTTGTGATTTGTGAGTTTCTGGATATGAGGTCTGTTTCAAGTTTTTGTGTTCCTAGTGGTTGTTTTTTCTTTGTGTTTATCTGGACTCTGTGTGTCCTCTTATTGTTTATATTATGTCATGTTTCTAGTCTGTCACCATTTTGTTTTGTATTAATATAGATATATGTGCTGGCTTTTAGAAACTGGACTGTGACCTTGACTCTGATTGTGGGTTTGCCTATAATAAACCTCCCTCTACTTAGCATATGCGTCCACCCCGTTGCTCCATGATGCCCTCTTCTCCCAGGTGTTACACAGTGATGTAAGAGATGTTGTTAAGCAGTGACCTTCGAGTACCCGTCGCTGCAGAAGCAAAAGTCCAGGGGGTGGAGCTGGATCTAAATCCAACTCCTCCCACCGTCCAGTTTCTTTTGGTCGGTCCAGGGGGTGGAGCTGCATGTAATCCAACTCCTCCTACATGTCGCTTACGTTTTCCGACCAGGAAATATAAATCCAATAATTTCACCCTTAAGACTTCTACCGTTTAAAGATCAAAATGTCCTTTAAATGTTATTAAATAATTCAATACACATTTTTTAAGTTTACAAGAAAACGTAAAAGTGAATAAGGAATAATGATCTGATTGCCAACATAATAAAGTACAGTACATTTCTTAAATATGTACAATTTCAGTTTTTTACCTTTAATAAAAATTACTTTTTTTGTTAGGACGGTACACTTCAGGTGTGCAGAATGGACAGTGGTATTTATTACAACATGTAGTGCACTGCACAACTGAAAGTGTCTGTCCTTTTTTCAAAATCGTGATATGCATCTATAGATGGATGGAAAAATCTAAATATTGTGAAGTTTTTCAGTGAACTGGTTAATGAGGATCATGGCCGTTACATGCATGCACTACTGAATAACAATCCCCCTCGACGTGTCCATGCGGTACCGAACAGCACAACCATTACAAATTATAAGTAACTACAGCAAACACTAATTAATTTAACAGTTTATGTTCAATATGAAGACCACAACATACATAAGTATTTAATACATCTGTATTCTGTTTAGCTAACCGCTCATCTTCTAAAATCAGTTTTTACCATCACTTAAAACGCCTAGATTAGATAAACTTAACAGTGGTTGTTCGTGCAAACAGAAACAGTCAGATTTAGTGTAATCACCAAAGGAAACTAGTTACTAGCATTAGCAAGAAAATTGGTTTATTATGAACTTATTTTCACATTCGTGATTGTTCACAAATGAACGGCAAGTGAGTAAATAAGAATAGCAATGTAGGACGGCAACAGTGATTTGGAATGGCTGATCTGATAAACTCCTGCGTAGTGCAATTACTTCAGACCAATGAAAACACCACGGTGGGAGGAGTTGGATCTAGATCCAGTTCCACACCCTGGACTTTTGTTTCTGCAGTGACGGGTATCTCGTGACCTTGGCTATGAGGAAATTTGCAAATTCTCTTCAAAATACTTTATAGCCAGTGTTCAGAACTTATACATGGAGGAAATTTAGAACCTAAAGAAACACGGATATGTTATAATTTTTTCAAGATAACAAAGATAAACCATTTTCACGTAGCCATAGTACATTTACATACAGTACTGTGAGTTTACAGCAAATGAATTTTTAATACAGTGGTACCTCGACATACGAGTTTAATTCATTCCAGACCCGAGCTCGTAAGTAGAACAACTCGTATCTCAAACAAATTTTCCCCATATGAATTAATGTAAATAATTAATATTTAATAATTTAATTTAATAATAATTGGTTCCAGCCCTCAAATAAGTCCCAAAGTTAGCCTAAATTATGAAAAGGCATGTTTTTAATCAATGTACATGCAACACGTATAAATAAACAATAAAGTAAATAATTATTTTTTTTCCAGAACAGGCCGGTCTCATTGCAGTTAAATATTTGCTGTGAGACGTAGCCTTCTTTTTCAACCAGGAAACGCGTAATAAACTTGTCCGCTGCCTTGATGTCTGCACTCGATGCAGTGTGTGTCAAATGTTGACCGGGGAAGTGTAAAATGGACAATTAACTATTATATCGCAATTGATCGATCACCAGTGGTTGGCGCCAGAGCGAACTAGTAACTCATTGAATCATAGATGTAGATCATAGATAAATAAACTAGATTTTTTTCAGCTTGTGAACAGTCAAATGCGTGTGTCTCACGCTCATTGCATGAGAGTTGGCAACCCTGCTCTTCATGAACAGACGTCCTAAGTTGGGAAAATAAATGGTGGACGTACAAATGGTGGACGTACTGCAGTCGAACATCCTTGCAAGTTCAATTACACGAGTTCCTTTATCATGTAAATTAATTATCTCCTGCTTCGTTTTTCTATGGATATCATATTCTTCTTCTCAACTGACTTTCCACTTGCGGATACTTTTTTGGGACCCATGATGCACACAAAAAGTTCAGATTAAAATATACACTCGCTCTAAACACTGACACGACCGATGCGCCAACTAGCAGTAGCATCGTGAAGCTCGGCTCGTATCCTGAATTTGAGCTCGGATATCGAACAGAAATTTCACTCGCGTTGTGGCTCGTAACTTGGAATACTCATATGTGGATCAGCTCATATGTCGAGGTACCACTGTACAGAGAAAAGAACTCTGAGCTCATTAAATCACTCCAGTTGTAACACTGGGTGCAGGGAGAAGGACGAGGCACAAAGTCCAACTTCAAGACACTGACTTTACATTTATTAAGTGGCTTGGCGCAGACAGCCCACATACAACAAAAACACATTCACGTGTGAGACCCCCGGCTTCCGTGTATGATTCACACTCTGAGTACTCAGACGGAGGCGAACTGCCTTCCTCTCCCTCACACTCCGTGAGGTTTGAGTACCTGGACGGAGGGGGGCTCACCTCTTCCCCTCCGTACTCTGAGGGGTTGGAGCACTTGGACAGAGGGGGGCTCGCATCCTCACCGTAGTGCTCGGTTGGAGCCGAGTACAGGGATGGAGGAGGGCTGACTTCTTCCTCACCCTCGCCGTAATACTCGGTGGGGGCCGAATACACGGACGGAGGGGAGCTTTCCTTCTCTTCCTCACCCTCGGCGTAATACTCGGTGGGGGCTGAGTACACGGATGGAGGGGAGCCTTCCTCCTCTTCCGACTCCTCCCCCTCAAATTCATTCTCAGGGGTTTTCGGAGTCATCTCCGCCGTGTAGAGCTCTATGGACCCGACTCTCAGGGGCGAGGAGTCTCTGGTGGGAGAGCGGTGCCTCTCTCTCCACATCCTCAAGGTGGCTTGGTGGAAATATTCCGCCATCGACTCTTCCTCGGCTACCTGAGCTTGTCGCAGCAGGCTTGCACACATGGGATCCTGCTGAATTTTTCCCACAGTCACGGGGGCTTCGTGGTGACGTACAGGGGAAGAGGCATGATGGTGCCTACTGGCCCTCTTCCCCTTCTTGGCGCGGGATGCCTATCCTGGCATACGTCAATCGGCTCGTCTTTCTGTAACACTGGGTGCAGGGAGAAGGACGAGGCACAAAGTCCAACTTCAAGACACTGACGTTACGTTTATTAAGTGACTTGGTGCAGACAGCGCACATACAACAAAAACACACTCATGTGTGAGATTCAGACAAAGACAAGCACAGGACACTGCGAACGCACAAGAAATAGACAAACCACATAAGCCCCGAGTGATCACGAGACGAGCCACAGGTTAGACCAATGAACACGCTCAGACCCAACCACACCCACGGAAAAACATAGACGGACATAACTAGACGTAGACAACATGAACACACACCCAACGGGGAGGGGTCCGGGGCTGTAGTGTGACACCAGTATTGATGGGAAGAATCAGGAAGAACTTGCTTGGTCATTACTGTGAGTTGTGTTTACTCTCTTGGCACTCTCTTACTCTTTTTTTTTTACTTTTTTTGTTAGTACTTTTATTTGTTTACCTTGTATCAGTTGTTATGTAACATATTGCATATAAATGACTACTTTTCCTCTCCATTGGTTAAAATGAAATCCAGTACATGATTGATTTATTTAGTGAGAAACTAAGAAATAAAATTTTAAACAGATAATTGATAGCTTTACACAAATACTGGAATAGACAAACGGTTCATTGAACCTGGTGAAATTGGAATGACAATGGTAAAAATTCCAGGTTTGTGATGTTCCCAAACACAAGACACAACAGTTTTAGGTATGCAATCAGATGTGACACCAGTTCAGGAAGGACAGAGAGAGGGAGAGAGGTGTGACTAGAGTACTGACTAGAGCAAGAGGTGAGGGGAGGAGGTTCTTGCAGGTATATGTAAGGAAGCAGTGAGGTAAGGGACAGTGTAACTTCAGTCAACATGATGGTGATGTTCAGGACGCTCTGTGTGGGGTTTCTAATAAGCTTCCTACCCAAAGGTAAGTTTATATAATCAGTACACTTTACCTGCTCTCTAAACCAAAGAGGACCTCTAACGTGACTATAAATACAACTCACCTAGCCAGTTTAAATGCAGACGCATGAGTTCACTCATTTAATGTTGGTGATGTCAGATATAAGCCAAAGATGCAATGTATCAAGGAAAACTTCAAATCGGTTTCAGTAAGATATGTAACATGAAATTCACATGTAGACAGTTACTATTACTATACAAGTACTGTTGGCTTTGACTGGCAGTTTGTTCACTTGTATGAACCATTTAAAGCAAAAACATGCTGAATATAAGAACATCAATTTTTTTTTGAAAACCCAGAACTAAAAAATGAGTAAAACTTTAAAGAGAACTTTCTCTTCTGTAGACTATTGCATAAACTGACTAAGGCAATTCTATTTTGCACTCAATATTGTAAGGAGGAAGGGTGGGGTTACATGTGTGCTGCTTTTTGGTCCATGATAGCCAATGTGGAGATTTTTAGAACACTGGTGTTATAGTGATGTCAGCACACCGCTACACGTTTGTGAATGTCTTTCTGGTACATGGTGTCTTATCTCTGTCCCCATACTCTACTGGAAGGTCCACATTTTTGCTCCAACTCACTCCCCAGCATGCCAAAGACATTAAGAGTGATGCACCTGGGACATATACCTGGGACAGGTGCATTGAGATAGGTTTAAGTAAAAATGTGGATTGTTTGTTGGTTCTGAAAGTTCCTCAGCTGAGGAGAGGAACCATGGTTTATACTGACTGGTTCTGCCAGGACCATTGTCTAATTAGCATTATAATTGGCTATGACGCTAGTACTTTGTTCTTGAGAACTAGTACTTGTTCTTGTAACTTTGCTAGAGTGTTTGTTCTATTGTTGTCCAATAAAAGAGTTTACTTTAGTATTACTTTTCAGTAATTTAACAGCCAGTGACCCAATACTGTTACACTCTAGCCCATAACTAGAACTAGCCCAGAACAAATCTATAAGTTAACATAAAAGAAAAAAGAAATCATGCAATTAAATCAAAATGACTATACAAAAGAAGCAAAAATAGACTATCATGGGCCTTTTGTGTTAGTTAATTATTAACCACAGTAAACCTGTTCCAAAAACGTGTTACTGCAAGCTCTGCAAGCAATGGGAAAATACCCTTCACCATTTTCCAAGGCAGGTGCATTATGTCAAGAGTCAGTCAGCCAATAAACTGACAGCGATTACCAGAGATCAGCCAATAAACTGACAGCAATTAGCAGAGATCAGCCAAAAAATTGATGGGAGTATTATAGAGAGGTGAACCAGCACAGCCACTCAGTAGCAAGCTGCACTTAACCACAGTACAACACAAAAATTCAGAAAGAAGAATATCTGATTTTGCAACAAAATTAGATGATGCACGCCTAATCAGTGTTGCGCCGTCAGGTAACAGCGTCATTTTGTCAGTAACGGATTAATATAATTAATTACTTTTCCTGTCATTACAACGCCGTTGACGTTACTGGTCATTAAAAGCGGTGCGTTACTATATATTGATATACTAACAGTAATCCGAGCGGACCGCTGCCTGGGCTAGTGAGGAGTAACAGATCTCAATAGGTCACGGTTCTCAGTGTAACACCTGTTTAACTTAACAAGTCAGTAAGCGATTGGCTAAGGCAACGTTATGGTAGCCAATCAGAGCCAGTTTTGTTATACGTGTGCCGAAGTACACCAGTGACACGCGACACAAATGGAGAAGAGGCAGAAATGGCGAGTCAGGAGCAAGCCAAAGAAAAATTTGCATTTTCAAGGTGGCGATATAAACATTATTTTAAAAAATACTTGAAGTTCCTGAATGTCTACCAGACTGGGTATTTGATTTATTTAATTAAGAATAGAGGTTTTATTGTTAAGTTTACTTCTGTTGTGAACAAACCAGTTGTCTCAGGTTGAGAGAATTTAATTTAATTTGATAGATGTAAATGCACTTTATATAGTGTAACTGTTTACTTTTGTTTTTTTTTTAACAAAGATTTGGGATTTTAAAGGATTTTATCCTGCACTGGTCTGTTGATGTGCAATAAATATCAAAATTTTAACACCTTTCTGATCTACTCATTTCAACTAACTGTGAAAACTGCTTTTTCAAAAAATCCTTATTCATTGGCATATAACTTTTTTTTTTTACTGTAATGCAAATAGTTTTTTGAACATGTAGTGAGTAACTATAACTAATTACTTTTTTAAAGTAACGTTCCCAACACTGCACCTAATACAAAAAAACAGCTAAAAATGTAATTGATAACCTGATAACCACAGAACTGCACTGGAAGTGTTGCTCTGTCTGAGTACTTGAGATGAAATGTGACCACAACAGACAACAGAAAACATATCTGGAAAAAAAGGTTCGACTTTGATGCATTCTATATTTTCAGCTCTGGCCTTGACATTGATTAGTTTTGATTACACTATGCAAATTGCTATGCATGTGAAATTATAAGCCCTGGAAATTATTTTCTCTCTTCTTGTAAGTTTGGAAAGGAAGGAGAGCAAGCATTTGAACTGCAATTTCTTTTTTTGCAATTAATCAGTGTCAAGGCCAGAGCTGAAAATATAGAATGCATTTAATATATAACAAAATAAATAAATAATGTGTTAACTTAATGGACATTGCCTTTGTTCTATTTTCCAGGGTGCAGCTCACAGCTGAGTGGTAAGTTACTTTTTATTTTATCAAATGAATTAATACAAACACACTGCTAAAACTAAACTAAATACTAAACATAAACAGGAAATTGTGACGGGCAGTGTGAGCAACTAAAAAGGAAGCGATCACGCCAAGTCTCAGGGAAGGAGGATGGTTTAATAGAAAGTGTGCAAACCAAATACCCGTGACATAGATCCAGATTAAGGAAATAATAACCAGCAGTCAACTGGTACAAAGACAAGACATATATAGACGAACAAACGACCCTCAGGTGAGACGGATCACGGGTCCCGCCCACCTGAGAGACGAACATCACGTGACCAAAAACAGGACATCTGCCGCAGTAAACGGGGGCGACCGGCAGGGGGCCCCCCCACAACGTGACAGACCCCCCCCACCAAAGCCGCACTCCCCTCCGGATGTGCGGCTTACAGCGGCAGCACACAAAACACAACAAAGGGGCGGGAGGGCGGGGACAAGACAGGGACCCGTTCCCTGCCGTCCTGAGCTGAAACACAAAACACAAAAGCTCCTCGTCACAGGACGCAGACCAGGTAGGGACCCGTTCCCTGCAGTCCTGAAGCTGAAACACAAAAAGGACAAACACATTAGCTCGCCTCCTGGGCGGGACCCTGGACCGACTGGGCCGTCAACAAGACGATAACCACGCCCCGGTCGGTCACAGGGCCCTCGCGCCCTAACCGGCCATTAGGCCGCTTAAGCCCCACCGCTGTGTGCGGACCAGGAGCACATGGCCCAACACACATCACAGGTGTGGATGTGTGCAGGCCGCCACACTGGGGTGCGGCCACGGCTTCCACAGACACCTCCCGAACCCCTGAACCTACCTCTTCGCTCGGAGCTGACCCCTGCCCTTTTCACATGGGCATGGGGATGAAGTGGGTAACAATTCTGGGGACCGACATGGGGACAGAAACTGAAACAACACCACCAGGCACAGAGATGGGAGCAGGTAACTGGAGACAGGCGGATTTACAGACTGAGACAGGGAACAGAACAAAACTGGGTACAGAGCAGGGCAAAAATGGGGAAACAGGCACAGATGGGGGACTACTACTAGAGGGAGCAAAAACAGACACAATTTCAGGCCCACAGGCTGGCAGTGCACTCTCTGTAAGCCCTAAAAGGGCACATGAGGCAGTCGTAGGCCCCAGGTGGGCCTCAGGTTCAGGAGCAGTCCTCAGGAACGTGGGCAGGCCCCAAGCAGGTCTCAGGCCCAGGAGCAGGAGGTGATTCCCTCAGGGTCATAAGCACAGGAGACAGAGACCCCTTCTGGGTTGTGGGAACAGGAGACAGAGACCCCTTCCGTATCGCGGGAACAGGAGACAGAGAGAGAGACCCCTTCCGGGTCGCAGGAACAGGAGGTGATGACCCCTTCCGGGTCACAGGAACGGGAGGTGCCTCCCTCTGGGTCACTGGGGAGGGAGATGACCCCTTCCGTGATTCTAGCATGTTACAATAAAGTTCTTTCAAATATAGGTCTCACAATATTGGCAGAATTTACTGTAAGTCTCTATGTGAATCAACTTATTTATCTGGATATTTTATCGGTTAAATGAGCAAACTCATCCTACCAACTGGAGAAACTGTCCTAGATACCTACAGAACTGTAGACTTGGACCATTTGTCAAAATGGGCTCCAGTTCAGTTCGATTGAGAGACCTAGTATTTACACTAAAGAGAAACTGCACACATACAGGTGACTTGGACTGTGGTCATGTGCAAAATGTAAAATATCACAATAAACATTCTGAGTTTTGCATCGGCAAGTAGTATGGTCAAGCCAGTCAAGGACACAAGAATACCACAGTGTATGAGGCTTGAGTGATCATACAGTTCCTCCTCATACTCACTCATGCTCCTCACCTAGGTTTGATTAAAAGTTCTTAGTAGATACTTTCAACCATTGATTTAACCATGTGTGGTTCTGAAAGCAAATACATGCTCATTGGCACACACCTTGAACTGAATAGCTAAATACCAATGAGTAACACCATTATTATGCATCCATAAATGGAACCTTATTGACAACACAGACATTAAAAAGAACAGTAAAAAATTAATGCCAACTAACCATAAAGTTAGCTAGCTCTGAGCTTCATGTGTAACCCTTTAATACTGAGCACACTTACTGTTACAGGAACACACAACCAAAAGGCTTAAGGGAGGTGCAGGAGTGGTAACCTGTGAGGTGTAATGTGAATGCACACAGGTCAGAAGATGATACCTAACTACACAACCAACAAGGACCAAGTAGTCAGGCCTCCAAATAAGCTCTTCACTAATGTGCCTTAACAACTACAGATAGGCTGGGCATGGTAATGTGATGATTAAGGTGATTCGCATAAGGACTTCGAGTACTTTGCAATTGTTCTGAGATCTTATTTGTAAAGGCAAAAAAGGTAGACTTACAGTTTTCTCTGTGCAATGCTCATTCATATAACATTAGGTCTTTGGAAGAGAATACTGTTGATTCATTAGGTGAAGTCTTGGTGACTCAGCAGTTTGCAATTTCAGAATTTCAGAAACAAACCTGTTTCTGTTCCTTGCTGGAC
This sequence comes from Brachyhypopomus gauderio, assembly GCF_052324685.1. Lineage (NCBI taxonomy): Eukaryota > Metazoa > Chordata > Actinopteri > Gymnotiformes > Hypopomidae > Brachyhypopomus > Brachyhypopomus gauderio. Next base: position 39,013,797 of record NC_135212.1, on the reverse strand, counting down.
CATGGTACGTTGGCTGAGAAGAACCATTGCACTGCAAAATAAAAATTTGCTGCAAATACGCAAAGCAAATTCATCAATATTGATCAAAATCGGGTGTTTATGCAAAGAAACCTCAAGATGGCAATTGCAGGGTCTCAGTAGAGATTCATAAATGTAACAGCTTAGCCCAAGAGTATGCCCTTGACAATCACATAGCGGCCTCCTCTTTCACACACACACACAACTGAGGGCCATGAATGCAAAATTTTCATGATGAGAATGGTCACGCCTCTACTCAAAGAAGAATATCAGGAGGCATAGACCTGTTCCACCCAGTTCATTTGTAGTTTGGTACAATCGTTATCCTCCATCTGAGGAAGGAGAACGGCAATGTGAACCTGCTCTTATTTCAGTGAAGATACAGGAAGATGGAAATCCTGCTAAGTATTGCTGCCAGTCACACCTCTTTCTGTGCCCATGTAGACTTTCTCTGCAGGGTCATCAGCCAGGAACCAACATTCCTGAATGTTTTGCTCCTTTAATCCTGGAATGTCTCCTGGTGGCGGAGCAGTGACAGGGACGCCTCCCTGTCACCCCTTGCAGCTGATAGGTGTTACATGCTGCGCATGTTGTTGGGGTTAGTTGATCTTCCCCCAGCACTTATTTCTCCTCAGCCAGAGCCAAAAGCTCCCCTTTTCAGCGTCCTCCGCTAGCTCCTTTGTTGTCTTCTTATGGTTCCCTCCAGTCACCCCTACATCCCTCATAAGGCATCCAGCCTCCACTGGATAGATAGCCGTCTTCCAGCCAGCCTCTCTGGCTGCCTGTCAAGGTCTACTCTCATGTTCCACTTGTGCTCAAGAGAAAAAGGCCTCAATATTTCTCTTGACGTGATGTGTTTCCCCCCACCTCTGATGAAGGTGATGAGGTTGTGGCCCCTTGCTGCTGGGAGCCCTCATGTGCTTCTCCCAATTCTAGTCCTGCTCTTCCTGCCTGCACTCTGTCAAAATTTCTTGATGTTGTAGGCAACTGATGGCTTGGTCAACCACGGTTTGGGCATTGATCTATATTTGCTAGGGCTTCTAAGAGCTGCTTCATCACGACTTTCCATATGTGCGCTCAGTGGTGGCAATCTCTGTCTAGATGGTAGCTTGATTCCTCTGACCATCTGTCTTGCTCTGATTAGGATAACTTCGAATGCTGCCACAAAGAGGATAGAAGAGACGACACATCCCATAGCGATTCTCACTTCTAATTGGTGAAATGCTTGAGGGCAAAACACATCTGCAGGTAACTGAAATAGGATACAACCATCTTCTTGATGCAGTCAAGTTTATGGAAGAATTCCATGACGTAATTGATCAGCTGATGTGGGACTGATCCAAACGCATTTGCAAGATCAAGCCAGATGACATGCAGGTCAGTTGAAAACAAGAATACAGTCCACATTCTGAACACAATCCACAGGCTGAATACAATCCACGGGGTTTAAAAAAAATCACTATTGGCCAGTTTCATAATATCAGAACAGAACCATAAAGATAAATCAACACAACCAGGAGTATGACATCAGGATGGGCTGAGGCATACAAAAGACCCAAAAATCACTAAATTGCCTAATATGAGAAGAAAAGAAATGCAGCATGTCTTACCTATCTCCATACTACAAAAACAAAATAAAGGAAAAAGAAACAAGGCACCCACCCCTACTGTTACGGTGACAGTTCCGGACCCCTCCTTGTGGGCGTGTCACTACGTTGTCTGCGTGCCGTTATGTCCATGTTTGTAGTTCCGTGGGTGTGGGTTGTCTGTGAGCGTGTTCGTAGTCTCACCTGTGCCTTGTCTCGAGATCACGAGGGTATGTGTTAATCACCTATTTAATGTGCGTTCGCGCAATATCTTGTGCTTGTCTTTGTCTAAAGTTTCGTGCCAGTGTGAGAGTGTCTGTGCTTGCCCTCCGCACGGAGCTTATACGTGTTTGTGTTCATTAAAACGTTTTATGTTGCACCGTTCAACACTCATCGTGCCTCCTCCCTCGAGTGTTACACCTACATGCACTCCAAAACAAAAACACAGAAAATAACATTAATATCAGTAAAAAATCTTCACAGTTTCTCTCGCTCTAAATCTACAAATAAAATCACTTGAGGCTCCTATTGAAGAAGCATTTAGCATTCCCTCTCAATGCCACATACAAACAAGCTTTAGAAGGCTTGATACGTGCTCAGAGAGCCTTATCTAAAACACCTAAAAGTCCAGAATGTCGTAATAAGTCACAAGGCCTAAGTTACACACTCTGATGAGTATCTCTCTCAACTCATTCACTACCTAGTGGAATTAGACCTGCAAAACAGGTAGCACGAAAACACAGATAACATGAAGGCACGTATCAGTACACCACACAGACTGTGTTTACAAAGACCTGGGTCAGATAAGCTCAAAAGGATGGTGGATGCCTCACCAAAAAAACAACTCAAACATTGCATATGTATGTCCTGAACTACACAATAAAACTTAACAGTAAATAGAACAATTGCATAAAAATAAAAAACAAATTGAGGGCTTTTCCCCATAAGAATGGGGGCTGCCTAACATACAACAACTTTTGAAAACATTAAGAGAAAGATGAGAAACAGTTGTCACATGAGGCGGCCCCTTACCGGTCGCCTCCGTCCACAGCGGCTGTTGTTGTTGTTTTGTTGCGTTGTGTGCGTGTCTCACCTGAGGGTCGTTTGTTTGCCTATATATGTCTTGTCTTTGTACCAGTTGACCGCTGGTCATTATATCCTTAATTCGGATCGACTCATGGGTTTTTGGTTTGCGCACTTTCTTCATTAAACCATTCTTTTTCCCTGAGACTCGGCGTGATCGCTTCCATTTTATTTCGCACACCCTGCTCGTCACAACATTAAGACATTTATCAAAATCTACAGGGGTCCTCGCCATGTGAAAGACCAAAGTGGACCAAGTAAAATGTACATTTTGAGTATCCAAAATGGTATAAAGGCATTTGATTGAGTTCAGTCACCATATGTGGAATAATAGGGGTGTGACAAGATCTCCGTGTCTCGTGATCTCGCGAGACTCAACTCCGCGAGATTCCTCGTCGTGTTAAAAATCTGTCTCGCGAGATTTGATGACGTCACAATGACGTGGGAAAATACAGGTATTACTATTGAAGATGCCCCGCCACTTTCAAATCGTTTGTTTGGCATCATTTTGGGAACCCGGCGGAAATGATAAATGGCAAGAGAGTGACTGATAAGACACTACATATGCAAACATTGTATGAAAATAATGCTGTACACCGCGACTAATACGAGCAGGATGCAGAGACATTTACAGCTGCACGCACCACAGCTCAGTACTCAAATCTCACTTGAACAGAGGTAGCAGGGACAGAACGGCGCATTGGCAAGTTGAGACAGTAAAGGATATCGGGAGCAGTGTGGGGATGCTAATATTCTTAAAAATGAACATGGCAGTGTAGTTGCAGCAAATTCAGTGACATACTTGGTCAGGCTCTGTTTGCACTATTTGCACTCTGTTTTGACAGAGAAGAACTTTTTGTTTTGTACATAATACAGTGAGTCCCCGCTTAACGACGGGTCTGGATAACAACGGACCGGAGTTACCACGACTTTTAATTTAATTTTGCGCGGTGCGCGGAGGAGCAGTGGAGTGTTGTGTAGTGTAGTGGAGTGTTGTGTATGATAAGCCCATCTCGGTAACGCGATCGCTCTTTCTCACGCTGTACGCACGAGAACATTGTTAGTTTTTTCTATACTGTATTTACGATCAAAGCGTATCTAAATATAGGGTCACGCTTAACGACAAAAACTGCTTTACAACGGATTTTTCAGTCTCTTACATAATGCATGTTAAGAGTTATAATAAAACATTTCAAAATGCATGTTTAAAGTTAAATAAAATTTAAATAAAAGTGTGTTGTCCAGTCACATAATTTGTAATTTTAGTGTTCTTAAAATCTCGTCTCGTCTCGAATCTCATGAACCCAGTCTCGTGTCTCGTCTCGTCTCGTGAGCTGAGTGTCTCGTCACACCCCTATGGAATAATAATCCAGACTGAAAGAAAAGAGAAAGGCAGAAGTATGTAAGATTGAGATGAGACGAGCTATGTCGTACTCCAGACATTAGGGTCCTGGCAGGGAGCTTAGGTAACCGCATACATGCTCCGGGGTACTGAACCTCTTCTTGGAGCCTCTATGAGAGACCTGTAGAACACCTGGGACAGAGCATATGACATTTATTGTTCTTGTAATTGCTGTTTGACCTAGTTGAAGACTTTACATTTCTTCATGACATCAGCGGAGAAGTCATTATAAAATGAGAGTATGGATCCATTGTGTGACCCTGTTTTGTTCAGTTCTGCTTCAATGCCATGGAGTGGTGTGCTCTTTTTAGTTTTATGTGTCCTGACTTAGTATCCTGAATATTCAGGCATCTATTAAAGATATCCGCCATATCTTAACTGTCCGTCAGAACACGGACCTGTTTTTCCAGTTTTTCTTGGTTCGAAAACACAGAGAAGCTTTCTGCTAAGATCCCAGCTACTGCTTCATCAAGTCTCTTGGTAGCTGTCTGCAGCTCAAGCTGGCATTAAGGCACTTGCAGAGAGACTTGCAGGGACCATAGTGTCTGGGGAGAGGGTGAAGTGAATCTGAATGTCTTCTACAAAATAATAGTACGAAACACAATTTTTGTAGTAGACAAAATAGTAGTTGAATTTCACTTTCCAAGACACCATCCAAGAGTGTGTGTTCAAACGAATGCAATTAATTACCTTAAGTAGGTTCAAATCCTCAATGAAATTTGTTTAGACAGCCAGTTGAAGATGGAAATCGGTAAGTTGCTTGAAAATATTTTAGCAATGATTTTTCCAGTAAATGTAAGATTTGAAATAGGCCTGTAATTACTGAACACCTTACTTCAATTTTTTAATATAAAGGTTTCACCACTGCAGTTTTTAAGGCATTTTATTATCTGAAGTGTATTGAGTGTACTGGTGTTGAGTGTAACATTTTCTTTAAGATGTCAAGGCTGCATATAGGTGATTTAAGCATCTTTTTCTGAATAAAAATTTGTTTGTTAATCAAATTGAGGTATATTTGTGAACATTTGATGTGGTGATTGCCACATCACAGTTTTATTGGTAGAGATAGACACAGTAATAGCTTGTCTATTGTCTAATGCACTATAAAAGAATGCAAACTGATTACATCCTTCAGCTTATATTAATTCACCTGCCATTTTGAGAGAGAGAGAGAGAGAGAGGTAGCTGGACAAAGTTTTGTGTATTTTCTGTTTCAGTGTGTGGTGTGGCTAGTTTGAACAACAAGATTGTGGGAGGACAGGCTGCAACTGCTGGTTCTTGGCCTTGGCAAGTCAGCCTACGTCTCACTGCTGACAATTTCCATTTCTGTGGTGGATCCCTCATCAACAATGGCTGGGTTCTGACAGCAGCCCACTGCTTTGGAAGGTACCAAGTAGAACCCACATTATGCTGAGGAGCTCACAATGCATAAGTCACAAAACATGACCACAGTCTCAGATGATTGTGATAAGAATGTCTCTTCTCTCTTTTCAGTTATACTGCCTCTCAGGTGACTGTGTATCTGGGTACACAATCTCTGACTGGAACCAACACAAATCAGGTGTCCAGAACTGTCACAAGTGTTACCATACACCCCAACTACAATGGAAATACTCATGACAACGACCTGGCCCTGCTTCAGCTGTCTTCCACGGTGACATTCACCTCCTACATCACTCCAGTCTGCCTGGCTGACTATAGCAGCACCTTCTTCAATGGAACCCTGAGCTGGGTCACTGGCTGGGGAAACATCGCCAATGGAGGTGAGAAACAGGGTTTCTGATTAAATTAAGCCATGTGTAAACAGACTCATCAAACAGTACTGATGTGGGACCAAATGTATTTTTTACATCCTGATGAACAGATACTGATAGGCTGATCCCTAATCTTGTATCCTTATATTCTCACCAGTCACTTAAGTATACTTTGCTAGTATAGGCCTGAACAAACTATCGTCTTCAAAAGTGCCGTACGTTTTCATGGCAAAGATTCAACAAAATGCTAAAAGATTTCGGCCCATATTTACATTTTTTGGTTGGCCACACATCTGTAATGCAAAGGTGATCTGTTGGATTCAGATCTGGTGATTTTGGAGACCATTTGAGTCCAGTGAATTCATTGTTATGTTCAAGAAACCACTTTGAGATGATTAAAGCTTTGAGATGCATTATTGCATTATCCTGCTGGAAGAAGCACACTATGGTCATAATGTGATGGACAAATCTCCAGTAGGCAGTGGTGTTTAAACAATGTGCAGTTGGTGTTCATGGACCCAAGCATAACAAGAAGATTGTGAGACTATGAAGAAGAGTCTGACTCACCTTCTTTGATCACTGTCATTTTAATTACTTTCCCTGTTCTCTGTTTTGTATTGTGTACAGCACTTTGGTCAGCTTTATTGTTGTTTTTAAAATGCTTTTATAAATAAAGTGGTATGGTATGGTATGGTACTACAAGCACTAACATTACATTAAAAAGCTAATATTACATTACACTGTCAGCATACACTCTTATACAGAGTGACTTACATATAAGTATGATCAAATATGTTTGGCCTGATATTTGGACCCATGTTAACTGTGATGCAAGCATCATCTCTACCATGAAAATTGAAAATTGTATAATATAAATGTATTCTACAGTTATCAGCTTTATAGTTAAAGTTTAAAATTTGTATTTTGGGATCATGTTATGAAGAATTACTGCATCAATGTAACGGGGCTCGCGCCACGGAGCGAGAGGACGGACACAAGTGCTGAGAAGAGCGGGATTTAATAAAGGGAATACCAAAATCAGGGTCGAGAAGGAATGCATGGGTCAAATCATCGAGGGAGTCAGAACAAGAAACACTGAGCGACATAACTGGATACTGGGAAAACAAAACACGGGTAAAACGCAGAATAACGAAACCAACAGATAACACAGGGTGACTGGGCAGCAAACTAGACGTACTTACAGACAGGGTAACTGGATGAACACGGCAACACGAAAGCAGACAACCAAACTAGATAGACAAAATCACGGATGACACGACTGGGGAATGACGGGACTTATATACATAGAACCAACCTAGGGACAGGTGATGACAATGACACAGGGGCGTGGTAACAAACGAGGAATCAAATATAAACGAGCAGGGCGGGACAAACAGGCAGGGAACACGGACATGAGGGAACCCAGAGTGACAGCTACGAGAGGGGGCGTTGCCCTACGTGACATAACCCCCCCTCAAAGCGTGCCACTCCGGGGCACGCAAGGGCAGACAGGACAGGGACAGCGGACACAGGACAGACCGGAGGGACAGGACCAGACAAAACAGGACGAGGGACCTGGGACACGGCAGGGACTGGAGACAGGGAGACAGGCCAAGAGCTGGACAGGGACGTGGTACGACACGGGACACAGGGAGGCCGGACAGGGCCAGGAGCAGGAGCAGGGCCGGACAGTACAGGACTGGGGACAGACACGGGAGTGGGGCCAGGGGACAGGGCAGAGGCACACACTGAGGCAAACACGGCTTGTACAACCGAGACTGGGACAGGAACAAAGTGGGTCACAATCTGGGGAACAGACACGGGAACCGGGACAAAGAGGACACCACTGGAACCAGACACAGGGACGGGCACAAGGACACGAACAGGCACACACACAGGGACTGGGACCAACACAAAACCAGGGACAGAACATGGGAGCAAGGGGAACATGGGCAAAGAGACAGGGGCACATGGCAGAGCAGGGGGCACAAAGAGTCCAGGCCCAATAGAGGGCAGCACAGTCTCTGGGGACACAGGCGCGGCCGGGCGGCGGGCAGCGGGCACAGGAGCCGGCAGACGGGCAGCGGGAACAGGCAGGGTCCGCTGGCGGGCAGCGGGAACAGGCAGGGTCCGCTGGCGGGCAGTGGGAACAGGCAGGGTCCGCTGGCGGGCAGTGGGAACAGGCAGGGTCCGCTGGCGGGCAGCGGGAACAGGAGCCGGCGTGGACGACCTCTCCTGGGTCGCAGGGACAGGAGCCGGCGTGGACGACCTCTCCTGGGTCGCGAGGACAGGAACCGGCGTGGACGACCTCTCCTGGGTCGCGGGGACAGGAACCGGCGTGGACGACCTCTCCAGGGTCGCGGGGACAGCAGCCGGCGTGGACGACCTCTCCTGGGTCGCAGGAACGGGAACTGGCGTGGACTGCCGACGGGCAGCGGGAACGGGAACTGGCGCGGACCGCCGACGGGCAGCGGGAACGGGAACTGGCGTGGACGACCTCCTCGGGATCGCGGGAACAGGCCGCAGACGTGACATGACGTCCTCGGGGGGCGGAGCCGCCGCACTGACGTCCTCGGGGGGCGGAGCCGCCGCACTGACGTCCTCGGGGGGCGGAGCCGCCGCACTGACGTCCTCGGGGGGCGGAGCCGCCGCACTGACGTCCTCGGGGGGCGTGTCCGCCGCACTGACGTCCTCGGGGGGCGTGTCCGCCATACTGACGTCATCGGGGGGCGTGTCCGCCATACTGACGTCATCGGGGGGCGTGTCCGCCGCACTGACGTCCTCGGGGGGCGTGTCCGCCGCACTGACGTCCTCGGGGGGCGTGTCCGCCGCACTGACGTCCTCGGGGGGCGTGTCCGCCGCGCTGACGTCCTCCGGGTTCTGAGCCGGCCACTCCTGGGGCGAGTGGCTACTGCGTCCCCCCAAAAAATTCTTGGGGGGCCTTCGGGGAGCAGCTTCCGGGATCAGCGGAGGGAGGTCTTCTTCCACGGGGTCCGGGTCGAGCCTGGAAGAACACACAGACACACACGCCCCTCGGTGGCTCTCTCTGCGATGGCTCCGCCTCCTCTGAGGCGTCGGGAGCTCGCAGCAGCCATTGAGAGCCGACCGAGGGGTAAGCCAAAGCTCGTCTGTGCATTCCCTCCGTCTGCCCGCTGCTTGTACCACAGGTTGCTCACCCCTGTGGCGTTCGTCAAGCAGGGCAGACTCACAGCGCTCAAAAGGAGTCTCGCCGCGAAAGCCAGTAGTGAGAGACTGCGCTTTCTTCGGTCTGCGACGAGACTTCCTTGTTCCCACAGCGCCAGGGGTATTCCTGTCTCCGGCTCGTTCGCGCTGTAACACATGAGAGTTAAACTGCACGGAAGCAGCCAACAACTCGTTACAGCGACTAAACTCACCGGAGTCTCGCTCTCTCGCTGTGTCCTCGTTAGATCCGTGATTATGTAACGGGGCTCGCGCCACGGAGCGAGAGGACGGACACAAGTGCTGAGAAGAGCGGGATTTAATAAAGGGAATACCAAAATCAGGGTCGAGAAGGAATGCATGGGTCAAATCATCGAGGGAGTCAGAACAAGAAACACTGAGCGACATAACTGGATACTGGGAAAACAAAACACGGGTAAAACGCAGAATAACGAAACCAACAGATAACACAGGGTGACTGGGCAGCAAACTAGACGTACTTACAGACAGGGTAACTGGATGAACACGGCAACACGAAAGCAGACAACCAAACTAGATAGACAAAATCACGGATGACACGACTGGGGAATGACGGGACTTATATACATAGAACCAACCTAGGGACAGGTGATGACAATGACACAGGGGCGTGGTAACAAACGAGGAATCAAATATAAACGAGCAGGGCGGGACAAACAGGCAGGGAACACGGACATGAGGGAACCCAGAGTGACAGCTACGAGAGGGGGCGTTGCCCTACGTGACAATCAAGTAGGTTACTATTAGCACTAATCCATGTCTAACCTGTGTGGGAGGCTTCAGTGATATGATTGGGAATTACTGTATAACAATAATAATAATAATAAAACACAGGATAAGACTACTTGAGTAAAACAAGTTTTACTGTATTCAGTTTTACACCATTATCCTTGACCATTATGCAGTTTTATACTACGATAATAGGATTTCTAGTATTAGCACATGGAACTAAACAGTTTTCATATATTTCATAAATATTTATTTAATAATTCTTTATGTGTGCTACAGTAAGCCTTCCGTCTCCCGGGAACCTTCAGGAAGTGCAAGTCCCAATTATTGGGAACAGGAAATGTTTCTGCTTATATGGTGGAGGGATCACAGGCAACATGCTTTGTGCTGGAGTTTTATCAGGGGGTAAAGACTCCTGTCAGGTAATTTTACCTTTTACTACTAACTTTCAGGTTTTTTTCCTATTTAACAGTGTGTTCATTTGGAGAACAGTAATGTATCTCTGACACCACACAGGGTGACTCTGGAGGTCCACTAGTGGTCAAACAGGGCTCTGTTTGGCTCCAGGCTGGGATTGTGAGCTTTGGTATTGGCTGTGCTCAGGCAAATGCCCCTGGTGTGTACACCAGAGTGTCTCAGTACCAGCCCTGGATCAACCAGGTGATCACCAGCAACCAGCCAGGTTACGTGACGTACACGTCCAGCGGCACCAACGCAGACCTGAGTGTGTCCTGCAGCAATCTGCCTGCTGCCACCACTGTTGTGACCACAACCACCACTCCACGTAAGACTGTCTACATTTGCTATACATAATTAGAAAGGTTTTCATCAGTAGAAGCATGGAATTTATGACCTGTGGAGTGCTGAGAAAAGTCCATGTGAGATACACCCCATGGGTGTGGATCCTGTCACTGTTATCGTTAGCACTACTTCTATTGCCACAAGTACCATTGCTGACAATATTACCACCACTAAGTATCACATTTATTGACATTATCACAAGAATTAACACTACTGTCATAATTCCCACTACTGCTACCAGTGTGTCTAATCGAAACTTTCCCACTACTGCCCCTCCAAGTGTTGCTTCATTGTGCTTCACTGATGAACTGCACTCTCCCATCTGCTGTTGTCTTCATTTCTTCTGTCTTTCTCCAGCTGTGGTGTGTGGCAATGCCAACCTGAATAATCCTTCAGGAGCTGTCACTGGGTTGGCGTCTGCCGGCATGTGGCCTTGGATGGCCAGTGTTCAGCGCAACAGTACCCACGTCTGTGGAGGAACGCTGATCTCCACCCAGTTTGTCATGAGCTCTGCTGACTGCTTCTCTGGGTAACAATTAAAAACACAAATGCTACTTAAAGGTCCAGTCAATGGTCAGGACCACATCAACACACACGGGCAGCAGAACTTAGCTGTGATTGGTCTGCATTTCTCTCCAGCTCCACCAACACTTCTGGTTGGACGGTGGTCCTGGGCCGCCTCATGCAGAATGGCAACAATAGCAACGAGGTGTCCATCAATGTGGCAAACATCACGTTCAGCAACACTTCACAAAACAACATAGCAGTGCTGGGACTGGCTGGCACACCAACACTGTCCAACTACATCCAGCCCATATGTGTGGACCAGGGCAGCAACAACTTCGCCGTAAACACTCAGTGCTGGACAGCTGGCTGGGGCTCAGGAGGGGGAGGTACAGGGTGTGTGTGTGTGTGTGTGTGTGTGTGTGTGTGTGTGTGTGTGTGTGTGTGTGTGTGTGTGTGTGTGTGTGTGTGTGTGTGTGTGTGTGTGTGTGTGAGAGAGAGAGAGAAAGAAAAAGACACTATGTAGCATGTGTTTATTTCTAAATCATCTAAGTCTCTTTATTTTCTTCCCTGCTGTAGCTCAACAAACTCTTCAGCAATTCAACACTTCTATAGTGAGCTGTGATAGTGGATCTGCATCTACCAGTATCTGCACAAATGTCTTTCCACTAGAACAGGTCTCTAGTTAACATAAATCTTTTTATATATTTTACATTTTTTAATTTAAAACAATTTCATATTGAGAGCTCACCAAAAGAAATAAAGCTTTGTGACACTTAGGGCTCACTTGGGACATAGTGTACCTACCTTCTTTTTTTTTTTTATCTGGTAGCTAGTACAGTGTTCTGATTATAAGTCAGTATCACCCAGCAAATGAAAAAAAATTATCTGCAAGTACCACAGGAATAAATACAGAAAGGATTCATGCTTGGAAAATAACTGCTCCCCAAAACCAGTTTGATTATGCCAAGTTATAATCTCTGAGTGGAAAAATGGCCTGTAATCATTATCTCTAACTGTCTTTTGTCTGTCGGACTCTCTCCACTCAGAGTGAAAGGGGAGGACCTCTGATGTGTCAGGTTGGGACATCGTGGTTCCAGGTAGCAGTTCTGACCATGCCCACTAGCACGGCCAACAGCACCAGCACCACTTCTAATAGCACCAGCTCCAACAGCAGCACCAACAGCACCAGCTCAAACAGTACCAGTTCTAATAGCACCAGCTCCAACAGCACCAGTTCCAACAGTAGCACTAACTCCAGCTCCAACAGCACAAGTTCAAACACTGGCAAAAGCCTCCGGTTTGATGTTACTGAGAAATCAAACCAAATGATCTTCTCTAAAACCGCAACCTTCGCTTCGTTCCTGCTGTCGACAGTGGGATCCCTCCCTAGCAACACCACATCTACATTGACCTCCACTACGACCCCTGGTAACAGTGGAACCCAACTGTTCCTCTGTGTTACTTCAGTCCTTCTACTATCACTTCCTGGTATCATCCTTGTGTTGGATTAAGATCAATGTCACTACCTGATTTGAAACGGAAACCCGAACAAACAATTAGACGTCATGGTTATCTAAAGTGCCACAGATCAAAATTTACCACCCAAAGTCAAAGAAATGTAAATAACTTCAAAGAAATTTAAATAACTTCAAGTTATGGACAATAACTTGGCTTGAAGTTCAAAAAAATTATGGATTGTAGTAGGAATTGTTAAGGAACCTGAAATGAGAATAGCTAGCTAGCTAGCTTTCAGAATTCAGATGGATAGTGTCTGTTCTTGAAGCATGTTCCTAATAATATAATTCTTAATTAAGTGCTTAATACATTTTTCCCCCAATTCTGCTGCAGTTTATGTATTTTTTTATATTGTGTTTGCTTTCACAACACATGGATCTTTTCCTTTGTATTTGTGAAGCCATATTTATTTTGTATTTGTTGAAAACTGAGATCACTAATCATATGTTATTATTTACTTATATGATTTCAATAGCGTTTTTAGAATTTGGACTTTGTATTATCTGTTGAGGTGTTTGATGGCTGCACTTTCATGTACAGGTTTAATGAAGCTGTATACTTTCTGTTGACATACTGTCTATACTGAAAAACACATCACATAAATCAAATCATAGATAAATATTTCTGAAATGACATTCTGCTGGTTTGTAGTTTTATTTACATTTTTATTCACTTTAAACCTTTTTAGAAAGTGGCCTGGCATTTCTGTTTCTGTCTTATTCATATACATCTCATCTCTGCTACTGAGTGAGAGTGAAACTTCAGAACAGAACTGAGTGAGTCATGACCAGAGAGACCACAGCAGAGTAGTAATGCCTCATTCCTGAAATAGTTCCTCGCGTGTTGGATTTTGAATGAGTGTAAGATGTACAAAGGAAGAGACTAGCAGCTTTGTCACCTCCCTGTCTAAAAAAATCAGATTAGTGATTGGGCAATGTTATCTGACAATATTCTTATGATTATTTCTCTGATTTCTCACTAGTTAATTGTAAATCAGAAGAAGGTCTTTCTGCTCTAGCAGCTGAAATTTGGTGCATCATTGACTGGAATAAGGTTTATCAGATGAAAACTAATATGACGATAAGGAATGAGGGACAACTTGTCTGATCATCTCTATTGTCTAGTGTGTGCCCTGTGTGCCCTTCTTAACGTGAGGTTGAATTCATTGGTGTCTTTGTTTACCTGTCAGCTTGGTTCTGCAAACACAAGTGTTTCCCTTATTCTCAGAATCCTTCGTTCCTCATAATGACGCCTGACCAGCCTGTCAGGAAGGTGGCAGCTGATGAGTGATTGGGCCAAAGAACAGGTGATAATGTGCTGATAGGGGACTTCACCAGACACTGTGCTTAACTAGCATCAAGCACTGTAATATATAACAGAGTTTTTATGATGAAATAAGTAGGGATGCTAGGTAACTTTAATGACTTGTCTGTTTGCCTGTTAAACAAACAGCATGTTAAATGTTGTTTAAATGAAAAGCCACTTTTCTGAAGGTGGCTCAAGTTCATTATTCATTCATCATTTGGCTTCTGAATTACACAAGCAAACCAATGAAGGAAATACCTGCTTCTCCACCTCCCTTCATCTGTAAAACTCTGGCTCCCTCTTGAGTATAAAGCAGCACACCACCTCCCAGATTACTAGCAATTAAAACAGCATTTCTCACCCTGCCCTAAAGGCCCGGCAGAAGGTTTCTTACTTTCACTCTAATCTAATGCATAGGCAACTTCGATAGAGTAAATCTGTGAAACTGGCTGGCTCTGAAGACTGGACTGGGTTGTACATATAATGAATGTTATTTGAAAGACTTTGCAACTCGTCTATCCAAACAATACAAAAATGACATGCTTCCCATTTTAAGCCAACAAGCAGAGTTGAAGAAGCAGCTCGTGTGGGCATACTAAGACAGGGATGCAATGCTAGACTATCGATTTCATGTCTACAAAGAGATCAAACAGCGCCAGTGAGCAGGAAAAATCCTAGCAGAAGATCCTCAGGATCTTGTGAGCAGGACCCTCAATATCCTGTGAGCAGGATCCCCAGGATCCTGTGCCGCGCTCATAGGCTCTGTCTGAAATGCCATACTTCCGTCCCATATAGTACGCAATAAAGGGTATACATAGTAAGATAAGATAAGATAATCCTTTATTGATCCCGCAACGGGGAAATTGCAATATTACAGCAGCTGAGGAAGTATAAAAAACAATATATAAGGTAAATAATAATTAAAAAACAAAACAAAAATGTATGTATACTGGTTACAAAAATATATGATATTGAAAATATAATAATCTTATGTATGGTGATATTGCACATAGAAGTACTAACTATTGCACATTTGCCGTATTGGAAAAAATTGCACAATTTGTCCGGCATGTGGTAGCAATGTTAAATATTAACTACAGTCTATTGAGTGCAGCGCGTGTTGAACAGTCTGACGGCGTGTGGAAGGAAGGACCTGCGGTATCTCTCCTTCACGCACCGCGGGTGCAGCAGCCGGACACTGAAGGAGCTGCTTAGTGCGGTCAGAGAATGGTGCATGGGGTGGGACAGGTTCTTCAGCATGCATTTTAGCTTAGTCCTCATTCTCCTGTCTCCCACCACCTCCACTGGGTCAAGAGGAAACCCGAGGACAGAGCTGGACTTCCTTATGATCCTGTTCAGTCTCTTCCTGTCAGCGGTGGAGATGCTGCTACCCCAGCAGACTACTCCCAAACAAGATGGCGCGGGTGAGACCAGATGCCGTCATGACTGCTCCGCTCAGACTATGTTTTATAATAGCTGTTTATTTAGTTAATTTTTTTGTAATTTTACCACTCCGTCACTGGCACTGATCACATATGACTTCAGTACACTTTTAGAAATAAAAACCAGATCAATTTACCTTTTCTCTGAGGACTTGCGCGATAGCTCGACTTGGCCAACAGATATCCTCCGGAATGAGGACTCGAACAACAATGGAGACGAAGACAAACCTCCTCGTAGAAAGCGCAGGAAGAAACACCGAGGGAGACGCGCCGGTGTTTGAAACAGACTATGAGAGAGTGCACATCATCCTCCTCTGCCCAGTATTCTGCTCGCCAATGTACAATCGTTGGATAACAAGCTGGACGACATCAGGCCTCGAGTCCGCTTCCAAAGGGACCTACGCGACTGTAACATTCTTTGTTTCACGGAGACATGGCTCACTCCTACCATTCCAGACCATGCTGTACTACCTGCTGAAACTTCTCCTTGTTTCGTATGGACAGGACGGCGGATTCTGGGAAATCTAAAAGCCGGGTAGTGTGTTTCATGACCAACAACAAATGGTGTGATCCTAGGAATATCTCGGTTCTGTCGTGCTCCTGCTCACCAAATATGGAGCACTTGGCTATTCTCAGTCGCCTTTTCTACCTGCCTCGTGAGTTTACTTCAGTCATCACTATCGCCATTTATATTCCACCATAGGCGGACACGGACATTGCTCTAGCCTCACTTCATGATGTCGTAAGTGCCCACTATGCTAAACACCCAAACACCGCACTCATAGTAGCTGGTGATTTTAACAAAGCAAACCTTAAGAGAGTTATGCCCAACTTGCATCAGCATGTAGCTTGTGCAACGAGAGGAACAAGTACACTGGACCACTGCTACACCCCATTCAAGAATGCCTACAAAGCCATCTCTCACCCGACTTTTGGAAAATCAGACCACGCCGCCATTTTCCTCATGCCAGAATATAAACAAAGACTAAAACAAGAAGATCCGTCAACCAGAGTGATAAGACGCTGGTCCGCCCAATCAGAAGCCACGCTTCAGGACGCGTTGAGTGACGTTGACTGGGACATGTTTCGGACGAGCTCTGATGACATTGACGAGTTCACGGAGGTAGTTACAAGCTTTGTAGCCAAAGTAATGAATGATATCGTGCCCATGGTGAGTGTTAAGATCTTTCCTAATCAGAAACCGTGGGTAGATGAACAATTCGTAAGGCCATTAAAGCTCGTACTACTGCATACAACACTGGACTGAGCACTGGGGATATGACTCTGTATAAAGCGGAGTCGTATAAAGTGAGGAAAGCGGTTAAGGCTGCTAAAGGGAGATAGAGACAAAGTATTGTCATCTGGGAGACCATGACAACAAATCAAATCAAATCAAATCAAATATACTTGTATAGCGCTTTTCACAACACATGTTGTCACAAAGCGCTTTACAGGATTTACAAGGTTAACAATACTATGGGTCCAAATTCCTAATGAGCAAGCCAAAGGCGACAGTGGCAAGGAAAAACTCCCTAGATGGTGGGGAATAGGAAGAAACCTTGGGAGGACCAAGACTCAAATGGGAACCCATCCTCCATTGGGCGGCCCGTTAACACACAAATTACACAAAAACAAATTATACAGATGAATACACAAGTCACAAACAAATCACACAATCAGGCTAAGTATAAGGTAACTAGAATGAAAGTTCTGGGTGTTGATATTGTCAATGTAAATGTCTTGTGATGAACGCCAGGTTTTCATTCCGTGTCGGAGCGATGATACTGGTATTGTAGGCTCCGACTGCAGTGTTACTCCCCAGGTGAACCTCGGAGTGTAACCATACAAAGTCGGAGAGACGCGTGCAGATCAACAGGTCTTTTAATAGGTACACAGAAACGTAAAGTAGTCCTGATGACACAGAACTCCGGGAACAGGCAGGAGTATCAGGCAACCAAATCCGAGGGAGCAGGCTAGGGACGAGAAACCAGGACACAAGCAGAAGTCGGAACCAGAACTGTAGCCGTGGAAACGCTTGGTATGCACACATAAGAAATGAGGCAATACTTCGCAACTAATGAAAAGGGAAAAGGGCTTAAATAACAGAGGGACAGACTTGCAGGTGAAATCAATAATCCGGTGATGATGATCTTATTATGGCACTTCGGGCTGGGGAGAGTGAGGAATTCTGGGTATTTGAGTCCAGTTGGTTGTGTGATGTGACACGGAGAAGAAAGATATGTGATGTGGTAAATATGTAACAGATTATTCAAAGGCCAAACTAAACAGATAAGTCTTTAGTCGAGTTTTAAACATTGACACTGTGTCTGAGTCCCGAATAAAGGCAGGAAGATTATTCCACATATTATATAATTAATATAATTCCATTATATAGGTTTTACAGTAAAACTTATATCTGTGTCATATATTGTGGCTATTCCACCTCCACGCCCTGTGATACGGGGCTGATGAACATAACTGTATCCAGGAGGAGCTGCTTCATTAAAACTTACATATTCGTCTACTTTAGCCCATGTCTCTGTTAAACAGAGTGCATTCTGTTATTTGAGATTATTTCGTTTACTATCACAGCCTTTGATGCAAGCGATCTAATGTTTAGAAGTCCTAGCCTTAGCTTAATATTGCTGCTCACTTCACGTTGATTATTTAATTTTAATTAGATTTTTTAAATCTGTTATTCCTATATCTGCCACCGTTAACAGACACAGTCTTAATGGTTTGGTAGGTAGGGAAGTAAGTTCTACTTAGCTAATGGCCGTTGGAAACCGTTTTTTGTTTTTCATTTTTGGGTGATGTTGTCCTTAACAGTCTGTCTGTCTGTTGTCAGTTGTATGTATCGGCACCGTTATTTTGTTGTTTTTGTTTATTATTAAACAAAATAATTATTATTATTTAATAATTATTTATTATTTTGTTGTTTTTGTTTATCATTTATTATTATTATTATTTATTTATTTATTATGATTTACCTCATATATTGTTTTTGTCAACAGACGAGTGTGGCAGGGTCTCTGGACCATCACGGATTTTCACAAACAAACACACACCTCAACCATCACAGATCCCTCACTGGTGGAAGACTTAAACACCTTTTATGCCCATTTCGAGGTTAGCACTGATTATGCTAATGCCGTTAGCATTGCTAGCTTAGCAAGTAACGCTAATGCTACAATGGCGTGCAACCTGACCAGTGAGGACCGCCCTCTCACCATTTCAGAGTCAGACATGAGAAAAGCTCTGAAACGGATAAATAACAGGAAGGCAGCTGGTCCTGATGGCATCCCTGGGAGGGTACTAAAATCTTGCGCTGATCAGCTGGCCCCTGTGTTTACCACCATATTCAATTTATCCCTGGCCCATTCTGTCGTCCTGAGATGCTTCAAAAAATCTATAATTATCCCTGTTCCCAAGAAGATCAACCCAGCCTGTCTGAATGACTACCGCCCTGTAGCTCTCACCTCTGTGATCATGAAGTGCTTTGAAAAGCTGATCAAGGACTTCATCTGTTCATCCCTCGCCCCTACACTGGACCCACTTCAGTTCGCCTATCGTAGCAACAGGAGTACTGATGATGCCATTGCATACATTCTCCACACTATCCTCACCCATCTCGACAATGGAAAAGGGAACTATGCACGCCTACTGTTTGTGGACTACAGCTCGGCGTTCAATACCATTGTTCCCTCAAGGCTGGTCATGAAACTACATGATCTGGGGCTGAACCACTCATTGTGTTCCTGGGTACAGAGCTTCCTGACTGACAGACCTCAAGTGATCAAGATGGGAAATTTTTAATCCAGCTCAAAAACCCTCAGTATCGGTGCCCCCCAAGGATGTGTATTGAGCCCACTCCTGTACTCACTGTACACCCATGACTGTACAGCCACCCACAGCTCCAACACCAATGTGAAATTTGCGGATCATACAGTGGTGGTAGGCCTAATCTCCAACAATGATGAGAAGGCCTACCTGTGTGAGGTGGAACAACTGTCATCATGGTGTGGAGTCAACAACCTGGAAATGAATGTATCTAAGACCAAGGAGATGGTAGTTGACTTTAGAAGGGAGAAGAGGAGGACTTCATACACACCTCTCCAGATCAATGACACTCCAGTTGAGAAAGTGAGCTACAAATACCTCAGAGTCCACATCTCTGAGGACCTCACATGGTCCACACACATCTCCACCCATATAAATAAGGCGAGGCAACGCTTGTACCATCTCAGGAGGCTGAAGAAATTCAAGATCTCCAAAGCACTGCTGAAACTCTTCTTTTCTGCCACCATTGGGTCTGTTTTTTTTGGTAACATCACTACCTGGTTTGGTAACTGCAACGCCCAGGACAAGAAAGACCTCCAAAGAGTGATACACTGCTCTGAGCACATCACCAGGACTGTACTGCCAAAACCTCAGGACATTTACTCCAGGCGGTGCAGAGCATCTGGGAAACGCATCAGTAAGGCCATTCACCACCCAAACCATAGTCTGTTTGTATGGCTACCCTCAGGGAAACGGCTACGCTCGATCAGGGCCAGAACTGAGAGGCTGAGGAGGAGCCTTTACCCTCAGATCATTCAGACACTAAACACACCGGATACACAAAACACATAAAACACATGGTCCATTCCATTCCATATCAGACACACAACCTCCTTATCTGACACTCAAGTCACTTTATCAGTCACACAGTCACTTATAGATCCATTTACATGTATATGGTAGATTATTTATTCTTTTTACTTCTATAGTTTATATTGATATCTTATAAATACTGTAAATTGTAAATTACTTAATTGTTGATTTATCTAGATATTTAATTGTAAATTGTAATTCTCTTTTTACTGCCGCATAGTCTAGGAACAGTCACATATTCATTTCACTGTGTATCTTGTATCGCCACAATTTATACATGTGACAAATAAAGAATCTTAATCTTAATCTCCATAGAATATGGCTGATGCCACCACAGCATCAAAGAAGGACCTCAGGAGTGTCCCTTGCACACCAAAAGATCAAAGTCTCCTTAGGAGATACAGTCTGCTCTGGCCCTTCCTGTAGAGATCAGCTGTGTTGTCAGTCCAGTCCAGCTTGTTGTTAAGGTGGACACCAAGGTATTTGTAGGACCTCACAGTCTCAATGTCTGTGCCCTGGATGTTTACAGGCACAGGATTTGAGTGTCTAGTCCTGTGGAAATCCACCACCAGTTCTTTAGTTTTGCCTGCATTGATCTGCAGGCAGTTCTTCTGGCACCATGTCACAAAGTCCTGCGTCAGTCCTCTGTACTCCCCGTCATCGCCATCATTGATGAGGCCAACGATAGCAGAGTCATCAGAGAACTTTTGCAGGTGGCAGCTGGCAGAACTGTACTTGAAATCTGCAGTGTAGAGGGTGAACAAAAAGGGAGCAAGAACTGTTCCCTGTGGAGCCCCCGTGCTGCAGACAACAGTGTCAAACTGACAGTCTTTGTCCTCACGTACTGCGGTCGGTTAGTGAGGTAGTCCAGAATCCATGTGGTGAAGTGGTGGTCCAGTCAGTGCGCTCCAGCTTGTCCTTCAGGAGCATGGGTTGGATGGTATTGAAAGCACTGGAGAAATCAAAGAACATGATTCTCACAGTGCTCCCAGTGGTCTCCAGGTGGGGCAGAGATCTGTTTAGCAGGTGAATGATGGCATCCTCCACCCTGATGCCAGGTTGATAGACAAACTGAAGTGGTTCCATTGATGAAATCACAAGTGGGTTAAGGTGGACAAGGAGTAGTCTCTCCAGGGTCTTCATCAGGTGAGATGTTAGTGCTACTGGCCTGTAGCTGTTGAGGTCTTTGGGGTGTGGGGTACCTTTGGCACTGGTACCACGCAGGATGTTTTCCACAGCTGTGGGACTCTCCTTAACCTCAGGCTGAGATAAAAAAGGTGCCGGGTCACACCGCACAGCTCATCGGCACAGGTCTTCAGGAGCCTTGAGCTGATGCCGTCTGGACCTGCAGCTTTCCTGACCTTTATTTTCCTCAGTGCACATCTCACCTGGGATGTTGTCAGCATCAGACTGGAGTGGGGGGACTGAGTGCTGGAGTGTGTGTCAGCAGGAGGTGGCTGAGAGTTGGGAGAGAGAGAGAGCAGGGTGGGTGTGGGAGTGTGGGGAGGGCAGTGTGCTGGTAGTGCCAGACAGGAAGAATCCAGCAGCGGTGTTTGTGTAGTGCCGGGAGCAGGAGAATGATCAAACCTATTGAAGAAGAGATTGAGTTCATTCACTCACTTCTGGTCCCCCACTGCCTGTGAGTCAGACTTCTTGTGGCCTGAAGTAGTTTTGAGACTATTCCAGACTCCGCTGACGTTGTTCTGCTGCAGTTGGTCCCCCATCTTCCTCCTGTAGATGGCTTTACCCTCTCTGATCTTCCTCCTCATCTCCTTCTGCACAGACTTCATCTCCTCCTTGTCACCTGATCTAAAAACCCTCTTCTTCTCCTTCAGTAGAGCCTTTATATCGGAGTTGATCCAGGGTTTGTTGTTGGAGAAACACCGCACAGTCCTGGTGGTTACAGTGTTTTCCACACAGAAGTTGACATAGTCCGTTATGCAGTGTGTGAGGCCCTCAATGTCGTCCCCGTGAGGATCACACAGTTGTGCTAAAACAGTCCTTCAGAGCCTCTTCAGCCTCTGTAGTCCATTTCTTCACTGTGCGAGTGACAGCTGGCTCTCTGTGTACGAGGGGTTTGTACACAGGCAGGAGATGAACCAGGTTGTGATCTGATCTTCCCAGGGAGGGGTGAAGAGTCATATGCCCCCTCTGTACTGGCATAGAACAGGTCTAGTGTTTTATTGTCTCTGGTGTGGCAGGTGACGTATTGGGTGAAGGAAGAGCTCAAAGTTGAGGAAGGAGATGAGTGATTGAAATCTCCTGAGATGAGAAGGAGAGCCTGTGGGTGTTGGGTTTGGATCCTGGTCACAGCTGCGTGCAGGATCTCACAGGCAGCGTCAGCAGACGGGGATACATATGCTACTATCGCGATAGTATGCGAGAACTCCCGAGGGAGATAGTAAGGCCTCATGCCAACAGTTCAATATCTTTGCAGCAGATTTGCTCTTTAATAGTGATGTGCCCAGAGTTACACCATCTATCATTCACAAACACTGCCAGTCCTCCTCCCTTCCTCTTACCGCTCTCCGCTGTCCTGTTCACCCGAATGAGGTGGAATGCGTCCAGAGAGACGACCGTGTCCGGAGCTAGCGCCGTTAGCCATGTCTCTGTAAACATCAACAGGCTACATTCATGTATTCCCCCTGGTGCCGGGTCAGCGCCGCTATCTCGTCCATCTTATTGGGGAGAGATCTTACATTCCCCATGATGACAGAAGGAAGGACCGGTTTGTAGCGTCTCCTCCTTGTCCGGCGCTCTCGGGTCGTTCACCTGGATGTAGCCTTGCTATGCTAAAGTAGAGTAGAGTAGAGTAGAGTAGAATTTATTGTCATTGTACATGATATAATGAGATTCTGAGTGGTACCTCTTAGTCGCATAACAAGATTAAAAGAATAAAAACAGTGCGAGACAACATATATACATAAAACATTTCACTAGTCTGTCGGGACAGATACTGATGCTGGTTTATATCAGCAACATGGTGTAGGTGAGGTAATTATGGCATGATGGTATAACTGTTTTGATTATGTGGCATGGTATAACATATAGTGTATTTACATTATGTATAGTATTACAGTTTTTCTCAGTCGATTTGGTTCATTTCTCAGATCAGAATTGAAATTCTCAAAACTGTTCATTCAGTCTCCACATTTCCTTGTCACTTGTGCACATCATAATTGAATTCCTCCTTGTGTTTAACATTTTGCAAATGCTTTTGTACATATTGCAAATGGACATGGACAGTTGTCTGTTGTTTTTTACATTATCAGTTGCTTATGACATGTTTATCAAAATGTGTTGTACGGATTATCTGTTGAATTGTCTTACCCTCCAAGACATTTAGTCTTTAGGTCATCGCCTAGGTCATTATATGCAAAAGTGCTGAACATGTTGTCATAATCTCTAAGGCATCATTTTACATTTATTTATTTAGTTAATTTTTTTGTTACATTTTGGTAATTTATCCTAATTTGATTAAATTGTTTGCAAGTGAACATTCAGTTACGGTAAGAAAGAGAATTGGTGAAGGCTTAGATCAACCAATGGTCTCAACCATAGGTCAGAGGTGCGTCTCATGAACCTTTACTGTAATTGGCAAACATTTATAGACACTAAACACTGCAGTATCACAAAATCTCATAA
Source organism: Brachyhypopomus gauderio (assembly GCF_052324685.1). Taxonomy (NCBI): domain Eukaryota; kingdom Metazoa; phylum Chordata; class Actinopteri; order Gymnotiformes; family Hypopomidae; genus Brachyhypopomus; species Brachyhypopomus gauderio. Next base: position 38,990,138 of record NC_135212.1, on the reverse strand, counting down.
TGGAAAGACAAGGCCATGTACAGGGTGAACAGCCAATAAGAGGAGTAAGACTGTGTGGTGTAGAGGAGTAAGACTGTGGTGTAGAGGGGTAAGACTGTGTGGTGTAGAGGGGTAAGACTGTGGTGTAGAGGAGTAAGACTGTATGGTGTAAGGCTGAGGGGACAAAACAGTGAAATACAGTAAGGGCAACAATTGTGGACCATGTTTTACATGTAAATCATGGTCTCACAATGGCTGAAGCTGGTCGCTGGGTGCAGCTGAATATTGGAAGTATATTGGAACTGTGTCTTCAATCGTTCAAACATTTCATAGAGAAAACATGTATGTACTGTAATTCAGAAATGTGCTCTCTGCTGTAATGCTGCACATTGACATACATTCTGACGTTATTCTTTTTTTTTGTTGTTGCATTTTTGCATTCTTATACCATATAGGATATCAACACTAGCTCATAGGGGGGCAGAGGTTCCATTTTCACACAACAAGAGGAGGATGTATGTGTTCAGGTTGTTTTGAATGTGTAGAATAAGTTTTTTATTTTGCTGTTTTTCCAGTCAGTTGTCTGTCTTTTCTGAATTTCAATCAGATTTGTTTTTGTCAACAAATTGCAGTGCGAACAATACAGTCAAACAATATTGCTGTTCAAATTTGATTCCAGTCCAATTTCTTGCTATCAGTCTCCCACATACAGTCATGTGTAACTTTGTGTTCCGTGTAAGTTTGTATGTGTGTAACATGTATTTGATATACCACAGAATGTGCAGCATTCTTGAAAGCAAAAGCTTATCTAGTTTCCATCAGAATATTCAGTCTACACTGACTGTGACTTATAGTTGCATTGACAACATGACTAAGTATTTTGACTGCCTTGTTCATAGGCAATGGCACACAGACTAGATACTGTGATTGCACTGACAAATTGACTGACCTAAAAATGAGCTTTTGGGGCAAAAACAAAGAATTTTGAGTGAAGTATCTGCTTTTGCAGGTATTTCATTGAGTTTTGCTGTTTGCACTAATTGTTTTGAGAAATGCACTAGTTGTGATGCCAATGTAAAGCATGATGTGAGAAATGAACCAAATCGACTGAGAAAAACTGTAAAGTATTATAACTAAACTAAAAATATTAATTGCAGCAATACAAGTTTTGGGTGCAAAGTTACAAGCGAGAGATGCAATAGTGCAATAGTGCTTATATTAATAGTAGGGGTGGGACGCGATCAAAAAAATTAATCGAATTAATTGGAAGCGGTGTAATTAATTAATCAAAATTAATCGCATTTTAATCGCATTTCAGTATTTAAAATTAGAAATATTAATTTAAGTTTGAATGATGAATGAATCAATTAACATAATCATAAACTTCAACATCTTGTTTATTGTTCCACCAGTCTACTACACAGACCAATAGATGAGTGCAGAAAACAATTCAGAACACTGGAAATTCTGACCAAAAATGTTGTTTAATTTTGGGAGTTTTGCTCAGGATATTGGAAGAATTGAAGTAAATCAGCAGATGTTTTTAATACCATTTTAGATGGTATATTTTTCTTTAATTTCCCAGGCCTCTGCCACAGACATCTCCATAGTGCCTAGAAGTGGTCTTCTGCATGCTCAAAGTAAATGACTGGATCTTCCATTCATCATCTATAATATGAGCTGTCACACCAAGACAATTCTTGTTGCTAACAGAGGTCCAGTGATCCCCATAGCCACATTTGTGGCGTTCTTCACAATAACCTGTTTTACTTCCCTTTCCTCATCATACAGCTGCTGGATTTTCTTCGACATTGTCTTTCTGGACGGTAGTTCGTAACTTGCATCAGTTGACGCAATGTGCAGCGCTTCTTGTAAGCCTTTATCTTCGACCACAGAGAGCGAACAACACTGCAAATAATGTGACGCGTCACTCGCGAAAGTTTAATCTAGTCTTAATGGTCCAATGAAGGTAATTTATAAACCAGGACATTTCCTCACTTAAAAAAAACCCGGGACGCCCTGGACAGGATGTGAAATACGGACATGTCCCGGGAAATACGGACGTTTGGTCAACCTATCGTACTAGGAATACATTTAGCAGCTGAGTTATCATTACTGACCTGCGCGTTAGCCCCAACATGTTTTGCGTTGAGGTGGTAACGAAGGGTGGAAGTGCTTCTGTGATAAACGAATTCCTTCCTACATAAAGTGCAAATAACACTATTTTTGTTTGTACTTCCATCTGGAAGTTTCTTATATTTAAATTTCCCCTCCACCAGCGTAGCCTCTTCAGTCTTCTCTATCATGATCTTATTGTGCGTCCATATAATCTGTATGTCTGGAACTCGTGCACTGAGAAACATTCCACGGTGCAAAAGTGTCTCATGCGTTAAATGCGTTATTTTTTTTGTGCGTTAATTTTCCTGTAATTAATTAATCGAAATTAACGCGTTAAAGTCCCACCACTAATTAATAGTGTAGTGCAATAGGTCCTAAAGGTTTGGGTTTGCAGGGGGAGTGATGGATGTTACACATACCTGTCAAGTTTTGTATTTAAAAATACGGGACATTTCCCGTATATGACGTCATTGCCTAATTTGCATAATCAATTATTTGCATATAGCCGCAATCGAGGCTGTAGGAGAAACGAAAACATCTTTGGAGTGGCAAAAAGTGAAGAAAAAACACCCCAAATATGTTTTGAACTCCAAATGAATAAAAAAATTAAAAATTTCTAGTGGTATTTCTAGCTACAAATGGGGACATCTCCTGGGCATATTTCTATGCCTTTAGCCTGCGTTTGTGCTTGGCAGATTGTTCGTGCTGACGGACATCGTTCCTTCCCCCATGAAAGACACTAAAATCGCAGCTACATATCTTACAGAATGAGTAGCTGTGCCCCTTCATGCTCCTCTTTAGGAAAATAAATTCCCTGTCCCAGTCGTCAAGGTACTTACACGTACGCTTAGCTTTTTAGGCAGGACGCTTAGCTTTTTTGTTGTTCCAGGTTTGCTCCCACTGTCGACACTAAACCCGCGAGTTTTAATTTATATATTTTTTAAAGCATTCATGTGCCGCGCCAAACAGAATTCTATCACTAGCCTCGCGAGAACTGCTACCTGCAGTAGTCTGGGTGGCAGTTCTCGCGAGGCTAGTGACAGAATTCTGTTTGGAGCGGCACATGAATGCTTTAAAAAAATAAAAATTGAAAACTGAAAATACAGGACAAATACGGGAAAATAAAAATACGGGACGACGCCGGGACAGAGCGGTAAAATACGGGACTGTCCCGGCCAAAACGGGACACTTAACAGGTATGATGTTACAGCTCTGGGAAAGAAACTGTTCCTCAGCCTGTTTGTCCGGGTTTTTATTGTCCTATATCTTCGTCCTGAAGATAGAGGAACAAAGAGATGGTGTCCTGGGTGGGTGGGATCATTGATAATGTTGCTGACTTTTTTATGAAGGCGGCCAGCATACACAGAGTCCAGATCTGTGAGTGGACTCCCTATGATTCTCTGCGCTGTTCTGACCACCCGGGTCAGGTCCTTCCTCTCTTGTACTGTACAGCTGGAATACCATACAGTCATGCAGAGACAGAGGACGCTCTCGATTGTGCTGGTGTAAAAGTTCACAAGTAGTTGTGGGGTGAGTCCAGACTGCTTTAGTTTCCTCAGAAAGAAAAGTCTTTGATGAGCCTTCTTTATGAGGTGTGAGGTGTTTAGAGTCCAGGGGCCTCATTTATAAAGCGTGCGTACGCACAAAAACGGGTCTGAAATGTGCGCATGCAACATCTTGCGCAAAAACTGTGATTTATAAAAAAAGTACGTGGCGTAAAAACGTGCGTAGTTTTAAGCAAACTCTAGAGCTGCCGTAAACCTGTAAAACATTGCGGAGAGAGAGATAGAGAGAGTGGGGAAATAGTGACATCATCTGGTTAAATAGAGAATTGCAAGTAAATGCGCAAACCATCCTCACGCATCAGTTAATCCCGAATAGATCAAGATTAAGAACAGAAGGATTAACAAAGATTAACAAACACATATTAATTAATTATTAATTAATTTGCAGTCATTATTTTTTTTCTGTATGTTTAAGGTTTTAGTGCATGCTGTATCTTATTCGACTTTATTTGTAGTACTATTTTATTCTAGCTGGTTTTATTTCACTCTGCATTTTAATTAAGGTTAATTTAATTCTACATATTGTTTTATTTCGCACTTTTAAACACGTTTTAAAAGGGTACTTAATAAAACGTATTTTATTATCATAATCATCAGGGCCGGCCCTTCCATTAGGCGACATAGGCAAATGCTAGGGGCGCCGTCTGTCCAGGGGGGCGCTCGCGTGCATGCGTTTTTTTTTTTTTAAACAAATGAACAATTAATAAATGTGAAAACAAGCAAAGTCCACATAATCATAATTTCATTGTTTAATAATATTAGTCAAATTAATAATTCTTATAATAACAACACACGACACCTATCACCCGCGCGCCAACCCGCCCTCCCCCGCGCGCACTGCGCACCTCGTTACTGTTTTAGTGATGGGATTTTCGGCTCTATTTTGAGATGCGGCTCTAATGGCTCTTCTTACTGTGGAGAGCCGGCTCTTTCGGCTCCCAAACGGCTCCCCATATATATTTTTTACATTATTAATTAATTAATAGCTTAAACTTAATTTTATAACATTTTGTTTTATTATTGACATTAAGCACTTGTGATGAGTAAAAATGCTGCAATGCTTTATAAATAAAACGTTTATTATAACCAATTATTAAAATATCACAAAATAGCACCAAAATAGAACGCAATAGTGGAGATAACCTTTTTTCTCAGTGTTTTCCCACCACATTATTAATTGAAAGCTGCGTGTGATTGGTCAGATGTGTGGAGCACACGCTTGACATGCGGGCAGTGGAGACATTCTTTGCAGTGTTGTCCGAAACGATATGTGGTAGTATAAAAGAAACACCCTTTAAAATCAGGGGAAGGAACATTTACCTGACGAATTTTAATGTTGCATTGTGTTCCTGGTTTGAAAAGTGCTAAAGTAGGCTAAAGTACTTGAAAATGCTTGAAAATGTAACTGACTGAATCGATGTGATAAAAAAGCTAATTATTTCGAAGCATTTCGAGTATATGTATAAATGTTTAACTTAATTAAGTTTAAGGTGCTGGGAAATATTGAAAATGGACCTTGAAAGTGACGTACAAGTGCTTGAATTCCACCTTATAAAGGTGTATGAACTAGGGCCGGCGCCAGAACATATATAGTGAGGGGGCGTCAGAAAATTTCGGGGGGGCGAACGTAAGTTGTTGAGGGGGGGGCGAACGTAAGTTGTTGAGCGGGGGGGGGGGGGGGGGGGGGGGTGCGTGTAACGATTGTCGAGCGGCCGAGGGGGCACCATGTAGCGATTGTTGTAAAATAAATGGGTCTTATTTTTTACATTGAGGGGGCGGGACACCTCGCCTGAGGGGGCGACGCCCCCATTCGCCCCCCCCGTGGCGCCGCCTCTGGTATGAACCCTGGCTGCATACATAACTTGTTCATTGCGCTGGAGAGGGAGAGACAGCGAGGCACCGAAGGACAAATAAAAACGACGTTGGAAAAAAACTGGCACTGTGGCACTTGCAGAGCACAAGCGCAACGACAGGGAGGCGGAGAGACAGCGAGATACTGAAGGAAAAAAACGGCTCCCATTGTGGAGCCGGTTCCAATCGTTCAATTCAAAGAGCCGGCTCTTAGAGCCGGATCGTTCGCAAACAACACATCACTATAGTCTCTGTACACCACAGAGTGAGTGACATCTCCTCATAAAGACCTCAAAAAGGCAGAAGTCCTCTGGTGCCCAGGGTAGTAAAAGGAGAAAAGTGGAGGAAGAAAGGCGACAAAAAACAGGTAATATAATGGTAATATGTGGTGAATTAACACTATACCATTGGCGAACCGTCAGGGACTTCAACGCCTTCTCTGAAGGTTAATTGATCTTAAAAAGGATGCTTTATCTATTATATGTAATATATGTTAATAACGCTTCACCAATAATTTGTATTTTTCCTATAAATCGGCTTTCAAATCCACTTTTTGTACTTCAGCAGTGAAATAAAAAAATCAACCAATCAGAATATTCCACACCGTTGTTTCTAGGTAAAAGAGAGAAAGGACCTTTTACATTGAGAGCTAGATTGGCAGTTTTATCAACCAATCATATTATCGAATTGTTAAATTAAAAATAAATGTTGCCAATCTGTAGCTGTTGTGTTTTTCTTTGAAACCAGCTCGCTTGACACACAAAAACCGCCACTGTCATCATACTGCCCAATCCTAGTAGGTGCTATTATTAGCTTAGATCAGCAAGTTTTAAAATAAATATATATTAAAACACACATATGCTCCTCTGTTCATTTCAGATGCACTTTTGAAATAATAATGTTGCAGTAGGCAAATTGCCCTGATTTGCACTGATGGTAGCTGTTGTTTTTTATTAATTTTTATTTATTATTAATATTTAAAAGTTGTTCTCTGCACTACATTATGTAAAATAGTTTTTAAATATTTTTTGTGCAACACCTTTATATTTATTGCTTGTTATATGGTAATATTTAAGTCATTTGCTTTTTTTTGTTTCTTTAATAGTGACACAATCAACCCAATGATTGATGATGCAGGGGGCACCAACCAAAATCTCGCCTAGGGCACCACATTGGTCAGGGCCGGCTCTGATCATCATCATCATCATGACGACAGCAAATGGAACTAATAATAAAGCAATAAAGATATTTTGAGATAATTAACAGCTGTAACTATTTGCAGTAAATCACAGCTATATAAATAGACAAGATCGACTGATGCGCTGTCTGTCATAATGGCTTTTTTGGCATTACTCGAAGACCTAGCGAGCCGCCAAATAAGGCGACAACGTATTTTTCGAGATCATGAAGATTTTTTTGCAAACGATGATGACTGGTTAATGAGCCGATTTGGGTTTCCAAGAGCAATTCTCTTGACACTGTGTGCTGAGTTGGGTCCAGATTTGGAGAGACCAACACTACGAAATCGGGCAATACCTGTCCATTTACAGGTGTTAACAACCCTTGGATTCCTGGCAACTGGTTGCTTTCAGAGGGAATTAGCAGACAGGTCGGGGATATCTCAACCATCCTTAAGCTCCATGATGTCAGGCGTATTATCTGGCATAATAAAACTGACAGGTCGGTACATCAGGTTTCCTTACACTTTGAGTGAACAGGCTGACATTAAAGTGCAATTCGCAGCAGTGGCCGGTTTCCCAAATATAATCGGAGCAATTGACTGCACTCATGTTGCCAGAATGAAGCTGCTTTCATCAACAGAAAGCAAATTCATTCTATAAACGTACAGGTCATATGCGATGCTACAATGACCTTAACCAACGTAGTTGCTCGATGGCCTGGTTCTACTCATGACTCATTTATTCTGAGGAACAGCAGTGTAGGAACCCGTCTTTAAAAAAACTGGAGCTGTACGGGATGGTTGGCTTCTTGGTAAATTTAAAATGTATTATTATTATTTTAATTTAAGCAGTTAAGCAGTAAATGCAACATTATCTCTGATTAATTTCTTTAGGTGATAGTGGCTACCCGCTCAAGCGCTGGCTCCTCACTCCATTTCCAAACCCACAGAGCACAGAGGAGAGACGCTACAATGACGTGCACACTCTGACACGCTCTGTTGTAGAACGCACTATCGGGCTGCTAAAAGGCCGATGGCGCTGTTTAGATGCATCAGGTGGGAGACTGCTTTACAACCCAGAAAAAGTCTGCCGGATAGTGAGAGCATGTGCCGTGCTACACAACATGGCACAGCAGAATGGTCTCCCCCTGATAATGACCGACCAACAAGCAAATGACCCTGAACCAGACCCACATGTTTACTCACCTGACACACGTAATATTCAAGCAGTCAGACTGCGTGAGGACGTGATGCGTCGATTATAAATAATTGGAGAGAAACGCAAAGGTATTTTTTAACAAGTTCTTTTAATGTACTTGACATTTCAGACAGTATCCCCTTAATCTCTTTAAGCTCATTTGTTAAATTGTCAATTGCTGTAATTGTGTTTATTTGTGTTTGTAAAACAGCCTCAGTCAGAACACGACCTCCGCTTAAAGCACGTGGTGCACCGCTGGAGGCATCCGGGGCACCAGAGACACCGCTGGAGGCATCCGGGGCACCGGAGACACCGCTGGAGGCAACTGGGGCACCGGAGACACCGCTGGGGCCGGGTTGGCAGTCTTCAGCTGAATGACTGCTGTCCACTCCCACAGTCCTCTCTAAAAAACAGTGATGGTTAAATAATTTAATAAACCATTCTAGGAAAAAAAGTCTGATTATTGCGTCTTAAAACTATGTACGATTATGGATAATTTGTTTTTACCTGGTTCACCAGTGATGGGTTCATCAGCCAAGTCTTTATCGCCCTCCTTTTCAGTCACCACGCCACTTAACAGGGGTTCCCCAATTAAACATGCCATCCTCTCATGAAAAGGAGACGGAGAAAGTGTGGCCTTTCCCCCACCAGTAGCACTTGCACTCTTCCTGTGCAAAGAAATCTGTTTCTTTGCATCTACTTTCAAGTCCGACCATTTCTTTTTTACTTCTGCAACAGTGCGGCATGTAGAGCTTACATTGTTAACAACTGCAGCCACATGTTGCCACTCAACAAACTTGCGTTTGTTTGTCACTCCACTACTAAGGCTCCCAAACAACACATTTTTCCTTGCCTCGACCTCTGAAACAAGGACTTCCACTTCACATTCTCCAAATTTTCGTTTTTTCGTCTTTTTCTCATCCATTATTCCGCTTCAAAAAGAATGGGGAAAGCTTCCATTTAAATATTTATGAGTGATTTGCATTGACCATTTATGGGTAAAAGTGGGCGGGGCAGAGGCGGAACGTGCGGCTGATTCAGCTGCGCTCAGTTTGAAGATGGTTGTGATTTATAAAGAGGAAACAACGTGCAGGTGTGCGTACGCAGGGTTTTATAAATCTGATTTTTTTTGTGCGCACGCAATTTCCTGGTTTTGAGCGCACGTACATTTTCACTCCAGATTCCACGCAAAGTTTTATAAATGAGGCCCCAGGTGAGGTCAGCTGTGATGTGGAGTCCGAGGTATTTAATGCTGTGCACCCGTTCCACTTCATCTCCATCTAGGAGTAGAGGGGCGTGTGCGGTTCTTTTAACTGTCCTGTAGTCCATGATGATTTCTTTAGTTTTGGTGGTGTTCAGAGCTAGGTTGTTGTCTGAGCACCACCGTGCCAGGTGCTGAATCTCCTCTCTGTAGTGGGTTTCATTGTTGTTGGAGATGCAGCCTATCACTACGGTGTCATCAGCGTATTTCACAAATGTGTTGGAGGCATGGATGGGGCTGCAGTCATGGGTGAAAAGTGTGAAGAGGACTGGACTGAGCACACAGCCCTGCGGTGTACCGGTGTTTAAAATTATTTGGGACGATGTGTGGTCCCTTATTCTCACCACTTGTGGTCTGTTAGTGAGAAAGTCCTTGATCCATGAGCACAGTGAGGGGGACAGTCCTAGATTGTAGAGTTTGGCCACCAGCTTATGAGGGATTATTGTGTTGAACGCGGAGCTATAGTCGATGAATAACATCCTGACATATGTGTCAGGTTGCTCCAGGTGAGACAAGCCTGTGTGGAGTGCAATGGAGATGGCATCCTCTGTGGAACGATTCCCCCTGTAGGCAAACTGGTGTTTGTCCAAGCTGAGTGGAATACTGTCCCCAATATGTTTCAGGATAAGTCTCTCAAAGCATTTTGCGATCACAGGGGTCAGAGCAACTGGTCGGTAGTCATTGAGACAAGTTATTGCTGACTTTTTAGGCACAGGTACAATGACAGATGATTTAAGGCAGATGGGGACTACAGCCTGCTGTAAGGAGATGTTAAAAATGGTCTAGAGGCTAGCAGCTGGTCACGGCTGTAAACAAAGAGATTGCCGGCCGGCTCTGCAATCGCGTGTGTAATAAATGAAAAAAACAAAACAAAGAAAAGCGCGAACTTCCCTAGTTTAATGTCCATGGTGCGCGGACAGTGTAAGAGTACTTGAACTAGTACTACAAGAAGATGAAAAAAGAGAAGAAAAAAAGCCCACGGTGAGCAGGAGCGACAAGCGGCCTTACGCCTTACGCGTTTTAAATGGTATGCTATGTTGGTTGTTGTCGTGTGAAATGAAAGACGTTGATGACATAACGCACTTTGTTTGATTCATCTTTATCTTTTTCAAAATACTCCCACAAGTTTTTTTAGTAGCCATTATAATCTCGGTAGATGCTGACTATCCTGTAGAGTGTTCAGCTCCGCTCATTTGGATTGTGCAACTGCAGGGTGCGATTTATTAATGTGTAGTAAGGAACATGCCTATTGTTAATGCGCACACATCATTTAAAAATATTTATTAACAGAAATTAGGATAATTTATTTTCATTTTGTCAGTAACGGGATAATATAATTAATTACTTTTCCTGTCGTTACAACGCCGTTGACGTTACTGGTCATTAAAAGTGATGCGTTACTATATATTGATATACTAACAGTAATGCGAGCGGACCGCTGCCCAGGCTAGTGAGGAGTAATAGATCTCGATAGGTCACAGTTCTCGGTGTAACACCTGTTTAACTTAACAAGTCAGTAAGCGATTGGCTAAGGCAGCGTTATGGTAGCCAATCAGAGCCAGTGTTTTTACACGCGCGCCGAACCACACCAGTGACAGACACAAACGGAGAAGAGGCAAAAATTGCGAGTCAGGAGCAAGCCGAAGAAAAATTAGCATTTTCAAGGTGACGATATAAACGTTATTTAAGAAAATACTTGAAGTTCCTGAATGTCTACCAGACTGGGTATTTGATTTATTTAATTAGGAATAGAGGTTTTATTGTTAAGTTTACTTCTGTTGTGAACAAACCAGTTGTCTCAGGTTGAGAGAATTTAATTTAATTTGATAGATGTAAATGCACTTTATAGTGTAACTGTTTACATTTGCTTTTTTTTTTTTTTTTTTACAAAGATTTGGGATTTTAAATGATTTTATGCTGCACTGGTCTGTTGATGTGCAATAAATATCAAAAGTTAAACATCTTTCTGATCTACTAATTTCAACTGACTGTGAAAACTGCTTTTTCAAAAAATCCTTATTTATTGGCATATAACTTTTTTTTATGTAATGCAAATAGTTACTTTCTCTGGTAACGAGTTACTTTTATTATAGGAGGAGTAATTCAGTTACTAACTCAGTTACTTTTTTGAACAAGTAGTGAGTAACTATAACTAATTACTTTTTTAAAGTAACGTTCCCAACACTGGTAACAACTAATGCTTAGCAGCATCCTTGGGCACCCCCATGCAGTTAGAATGGTACATTCGACTATGACGTTCATAGTCGACTATAGTCGAATCAGTGCCTATTGCAGGTCACCCCTACAAAGAATTTTGTAAATATATCTCAGATTCAAATCAATGAGTTCTTGTCTTTCAATCAAAATTATTCTACGTCACATTCATTGCTATGGGAGACACTTAAGTGCTACCTGAGAGGTCAGATTATTTTATACTCTGTTCGTTTAAACAAAAACATTAATACTAGGCTTAATGAACTTACATGTTGTCACGTAGGGCTACGCCCCCTCTCCTAGCGGTCACTCTAGGTTCCCTTGTGTCTGCGTTTACTTGCCTGTTTATCCCGCCCTGCTCGTTGTCTCTGTGATTTCCCATTGTCTGCCACGCCCCTGTTATCATTGTTCGCACCTGGTCCTTGTCTAGTCCTGTGTATAATAGTCCCGGTGTCTCCCATGTCTGTATCGGTCTTTTTGTTCATTCGTTCCGTATGCCCTCGTGGAGTTCGCTGTTTCTGTTCTGTCGTCTTTGTGAGTACGTCCAGCCTAGTCTTTGTTCCCCTGCCTGGTTTTGTTCTTTGTTTTGCCATGTCTGTTCGTATTTCATGTCTGGACTGCCTGCCCGTTATGACCCATGCCCGTGACTTCGACTCTGCCTTTGGAATTTCCTTTAATAAATCTCGCTCTCCTCAGCATTTGTGTCCGCCTCCCTGTTCTGCCCAGTGCAGAACGTTACACATGTGCTATTAGTGATCTTGATGATCAAAAACATGCACTGTTTCCATCTCCTAAATTATTTAAACAGCGTCTTGATTTGCTAGCAGAATTTGATCTCATTTCTACTAGAGAGGCAGAGCGTCTGTTACTACATAGCCGTGGCTCATACTACGAATATGGTGATAAGGCAAGTCGTCTGCTAGCTCATCAATTACAACTTCAGGCCACATCGCGATTGATACCTAGTATAAAAAACTCTCAGGGTACTATTATTACAGATCCCATAGCAATTAATGATATTTTAAAATCATTTTACTCATCATTATATAAATCTGAATCTCAAACAGACAAGACAAATTTAAACAAATTTCTTCAAAATCTTTCAAATCCTGTAGTAGACACTGATACTGTCAGGCAACTAGATTCCCCACTTTCCCTTGTAGAAGTATTAAATGCAATTAAATCCATGCAATCCAACAAAGCACCAGGCCCAGACAGGTATCCGATTGAATTTTTGGCAAATTGGCTCCATTATTATTATCCGCTTTCAATGAATCCTTGGATGTGGGTTAATTGCCACCAACTTTGACACAAGCCACTATTGCTCTTCTTCTCAAAACAGACAAAGAACCTACTTCTTGTGGCTCTTACAGACCATTGTCTTTGCTTAACTCTGATGTAAAGGTGTTGGCTAAAATTATTTCATCGCGTTTAGAAAATGTTCTCCCTTATATTATTTCAGAAGAACAAAACTGGTTTATAAAAGGGCGGCAATTGTTTTTTAATACTCGCACACTTTTAAATATAATTTATTCAAGACATCAGGCTGAGCTTCCTGAACTCGTGATTTCTTTGGATGTCGATTCAAATTCGGATTTGGTGACAAATTTTTTTCTTGGATTCACCTCCTTTACTCGTCTCCTAAGGCCAGTGTCCACACAAATGATGTTTATTCCGAGTATTTTCCTCTTAGAAGGGGAACGCGTCAGGGGTGCCCGTTATCGCCTTTGCTCTTTGCCATCGCTATTGAGCCGCTATCTATCAAGTTATGATCTGTGACCCTACACAGTCTATCCCTGCTGTTTTAGGGATTCTGGAGAATTTTGGCACTTTTTCAGGTTATAAATTAAACTTGGACAAAAATGAATGTTTTCCCATCAATACTGCAGCTTGTCATCTTCAACAGTCAGATTTACCTTTTCGTTTGAGTCTATCAGGGTTTAAATACCTTGGCATTAATGTGACCCGTTCAATGGCTGGCCTTATATCTGCTAATTTCACTCCTCTTGTGTCGAGGATGACATGATTTCCAAAGATGGAGTAACCTTCCTCTTTCATTGATTGGCAAGATAAATGTAGTCAAAATGAACATCTGACCAAAATTTCTCTTTTTATTTCAATTGATCCCTCTTTTTCTCTCCAAACATTTTTTTGATACACTAGATAAAAAAAGTCTTTCATCTGGGGTACGATGTTGCCTATGGTTAGTAAAGCTTCATTGCAGAGATGCAGATTTAGTGGTGGACTTGCATTACCTAATTCCTTAACTTATTACTGGGCTGCTTACATCAACAAACTTTGCTATTTGTTAAAATCTCCTCAATACTTGTGGTGCAAGTTGGAGCTATCATCGTGCAGGGGTTCTTCTCTAGCTGCTTTGCTTTATACTTACTCTTTGTATACTGATAATCTAGTTGTCCTTAACACATTCAAGATCTGGTATCAGTTTAGGTGACACTTCAAATTTATGTCTGTATCTTCCTCAGGACCTTTAAATAACAACCATTTATTTCCTCTATCACTTTCGGACTCAACATTCACAGTATGGTCGGATAAGGGGACAATTTTGCCAATTTGTCATCTCGTTACGACCTTCCTCATACTCATTTATTTAGCTATTTTCAGGTTCGCAATTTTGTGTCTAAAAGTTTCTCTAATTTCCCTTCTTTACCACCTGAACAGCGATGGGAAACTATATTTTCACTTGTGCCTCATCACAAAGGAATTATCTGAAAGCTTTATGACACCATCTCAGCTTTTGGTAATTTCTCAACCACTAAGCTCAAGTGCGCTTGGGAACTGGAATTGAGAATTCAATTACATGAGGAGTCCTGGGAACAGGCCATAGAGAGGATAAGATCTACCACCTCTTGTGCTCGTCTTGGACTTATCCAGTTTAAGATTTTACATAGGGCACATCTCTCTAAGGCTAGATTGTCTGCATTATATCCGGATGTGGAAGACAAATGTGATAAATGCCATGGCTCCCCTTGCCATCTTAGCCATATGTTTTATCTTTGTCCTGGCCAAAAAGGCTTCTGGTCTGGATATTTTACAATCATTTCTGCTGTTCTTAGGGTAAATCTTCAACCTTGTCCTCTAACTGCTATATTTGGTATTTCTGACCCCTCAAGTGCACTCAACGCTACACAAAAGGACATTATGGCCTTCACATCCCTACTAGCCAGAGGTCTCTTGTTGTTGCAGTGAGCTTAACAGATACCCTTCCATCTCCCAGTGGCTCAAGGATGTCAAGTTTTTTTTAATTGGAGAAAATTTAATTACTTTAAGAGGTTGTACAGCCAAATTTTTAACAAGTGGCAACCTTTTATTTCATATTTTACTAATTTAAAGGTTCTACCTAATTGAAGCTGTGCTCTTTTTCTGATTGATTTGTTTGTAACGTCTACATTGCTTAATAAGTTATATAGTGGTTGGTTGTGGTGAGTCGAGATGGGAACAGGGTGCGGGGTGGGTGAGTGTGTGGGGGGGGGGGGTGCTTATTTTGTTTGAAAAAAAAGTGGAATATGTAAAATATGTACAGCATTTTCGTTGCTGTAATTTTTATATTGTATTATTCCAATAAAGTATAAATTAAAAAAATACTCATTAAGGGTTATAAAGGTTAGTACCTGTACATTCATGGATTGATTTTGGATGGATGGATTTTCTGTTTATGTAATCGCCTTCATGTTCTAATGGTGCTGTAATAGGTAGCATATGTGGGTTCCATCAATGCAGCTAATCACTCTAGGAAATCCTTAAAATATAAATGCAATGAAGTTCATTATATATTGCTTCTCCTTTGCTTAATTGTCCGTGTGAATTAAAGACAAACCAACAATGCTGTGGAATTCCTCTTTGATGAATAATAACTGGCTTATGCTCAGGAAACACCACAAAACTGGGCACTAGTCGTTTTAATGCCAGACATACTTTTCGGACAGACCGACATACAGTAGCTTTGCTGACAGGTTCCGCATCTCCTAAACTCTAAAAAAAACTTCCACTAGCAAAAAACAAAGAGTGATGTATAAAAATCTGGAGAGAATTGAGGGCTGATCCGCGATGTGTAATATTTGAAATGTGACGCTTAATAATGTTATGGATTTAAGTAATGGATTGTGCCGAAAAACGATAACGTTCATTAAAAAATTATCCGAAAATGATAGTAGGCCTATGTCTATTCGGGGTTTTATAAAGCATTCCCGACGAAGAGCTCGGTGAATAAACTGAGATACCCGTCGTTGCAGAAGCACAAGTCCAGGGGGTGGAGCTGGATCTAGATCCAACTCCTCCCACCCTGGTGTTTCCATTGGTCTGAAGTAATTGCACTACGCAGGAGGAGTTGTATCAGATCAGCCATTCCAAAACACTGTTGCCGTCCTAAATTGTTATTCTTCACTTGCCGTTAATTTGTGAACAATCACGAATGTGAAAGTTCATAATAAACCAATTTTCATCTTGCTAATGTTAGTAACTAGTTTCCTTTGGTGATTATACTAAATCGGACTGTTTTTGTTTGCACGAACAATCAATCAATCAATCAAATTTTATTTATATAGCGCTTTTTATAACAGTTGTTGTCTCAAAGCAGCTTTACAAGTGCCGAGTCCTAGCCCCCAGTGAGCAAGCCAAGGGCGACAGTGGCAAGGAAAAACTCCCTAGTTTTTTTTTTGCATGAGGAAGAAACCTTGAGAGGAACCAAGACTCAGGGGGGGGGGCCCATCCTCCTCTGGCCGACATCGGTCACCATGACAACAACAACAATTTAGACAGAAAGAAGATAAAGAAAAGGAAAAGATGTAATAATGTCCATCATGGTGTAGGCTCATCCGGTCAGGCAGTAGGTGGCTGGCACTGGATGGATCGCTTGTCTCTCCTCATCTCATTTTTCCTCGAGCAGGCGGGCAGCCATGTGGAGAAAATAAAACAGGGAAAATTAGCGCTGCATGGGGACATATACAGGACAGGTGAAATTAAACACATTTCTGGAGTGTGGCAGCAACTCCGGCATTAAGTTAAACTATTACAGCCTAGCTAAAAAGGCAGAACCAGAAGGTAACATAGGCTTGGGGGCATTCTGAGACAATGGCATCCATCCACTGCCCTGTCAACAAACTTGAGTGACCACGAGCAGTGACAGGACGACAGCACCAGTGCCCCAGTCTACCATAAAACCCTTCGTCTATGAACCCCTGGATCTGTACCTTTATCTAAGGGGGGATGTTAATTATCAAACGCTAAACCAAATAGGTGGGTTTTCAACCTAGACTTAAAGATTGTGACTGTGTCAGAGTCCCGTACGCATTTTGGAAGGTTGTTCCAAAGCTGAGGGGCCTTATAAGAAAAGGCTCTTCCCCCTGCTGTTACCTTATTAATTTGTGGAACTAATAAAAGACCAGCACCCTGTGATCTTAGTGGACGTGGGGGTTCATAGTAGGAAATAAGTTCCTGGAGGTATTCAGGAGCAAGTCCGTGCAGTGCTTTATATGTTAATAATAGAATTTTAAAATGAATGCGGAATTTAACTGGGAGCCAATGCAGAGCTGATAGGACTGGTGTAATATGTTGGAATTTTCTAGTTCTGGTCAGAACTCTGGCTGTGGCATTTTGAACCATTTGAAGTTTATTTAGATTCCTATTTGAACATCCTGACAGTAGTGAGTTACAGTAGTCTAATCTAGAGCTAACAAAGGCGTGCACCAATTTTTCTGCATCATCCTGTGATAATGCATTTCTTAATTTGGCAATGTTGCGGAGATGTAGAAAAGCTATCCTAGTAATATTATCTATGTATTTATCAAATGATAGGTCAGAGTCGAGTATGACGCCTAGGTTTTTGGCTACTGTGCCAGGTGTAATGTTCTATGTAAACGTGTTTTATGTGCGCTGTCTGCGCTTCGGTAAACGTAATAAACGTAACGATTTGGAAAGTGCAAAGGATTCTGTCTCGTCCATCGCCTTGCGCCCAATGTTACAAGAACATTTTTAACTTTTTAAAACTGTAAAAACACTGGGTAAACTGTCAGTGACATGGACTAACTGTAAATAGTCACTGACACTGGATAAACTGTCCTGTTTTTAGATTGCCGATTTGACTATCGTCGTTACCGTCACTGTCCAACGCCATGTTGTTTTACAGTTAGTTAGACCGAGCACGCCTGCGTGAATTCAGTGACGAGGCGGGGGTAGAAGTTCACAAAAAATCGATCTTTGGACGTACAAATCGATTATCAGATCATCATACGCGAATCGATTCTGAATCGGAAAATCGATTTTTTCAACACAGGCCTAGTTGTGCTGTTTGGTACCGCATGGACATTTCGAGGGAGATTGTTATTCAGTAGTGCGTGCATGTAACGGCCATGATCCTCAATAATCAGTTCACTGAAAAACTTAGATTTTTCCATCCATCTATAGATGCATATCACAGTTTTGAAAAAAGGCCAGACACTTTCAGTTGTGCAGTGCACTACATGTTGCAGTAAATATTACTGTCCATTCTGCACACCTGAAGTGTATCGTCCTAACGAAAAAAGTAATTTTATTAAAGGTAAAAAAAAATGAAATAGTACATATTTAAGAAATGTACTGTACTTTATTATGTTGGCAATCACAGATCATTATTCCTGTCCACTTTTACGTTTTCTTGTAACCTGCCAGCGAGCAGGTTAGCTTCAGAGCACAAGTTGCTAGTAACTGGTTCTCTCTAAGCTCGGTTTCTGGAATAGAAAACCTCGAGTTTCCGTGAATTCTGAGTTAACTTACCCGGTTTTCTCGCTTAACCCGCTTCTTGGAATACCCCCCAGCATCGCTTGCCTGAGACTCTACTCGCCTACACAAGACTGTAAACATCACACGATTGGTTGCTTGCCGGAGAAGCGACCAACCAGAAAGGACTGCTTTGTATCCCAGCCCCTGATTGGCAGTACAGTACCTAAGTTTTTTTTAGGAATTCAAAACATTTTACAGTAAAGTGTAAAGGTACAATACATGCACAGAACATTGTGGCAATGGTTATTAAAGGATGAGTATGCAGTTGTGCCACTGTCTCCCCAAAATTAAGCTTTAAAGTATTCTAGTTGCTGTCTAAAACAGTGGCACTGAAAATACAGTTTTGTTTTGTTCTCTAAGTCCAGGGCTGTCTAGGTACAGTATGTGCCAGGGTTTGTACTCTTTTTGAAGTGTGCAAGTGTGTCCTGATTAGATTTGTCTTCTCTGCTGGTAAGGTAGGCTTGAATATTCCAATTTACTTTTGGGCTTAGACTGCTTGTTACCAGGTTGTTTTGCTGGTTCTAGAGCTAATTGCTATTACTAGTTTCAGGTGTGGTTTCAGGTTAGCCCAAGGTGTGAAACTGCTGGGAGTGGCCTTACTAGCCACCAGGCAGATATATTGAGAGGTGTCCGCTAGACAGCGACTAGACAGGTTACTTCTACCTCGTCCCATTATACATCAACACAGAGGCAATCTCCTGAAAATTTGGCTAAGTATTTCTTTCAGTATTTCTTTCTCTCACTCGACTACTTTACCATCAAGTTACTTCTCTGCTGCACTTTAAACATGTGTTTTTCAATACCTGCTCTTTCATCCCACAGAGCCAGACGTTCCCATCGTTACCACAAGAAGCGCAATGCAAGGAATCTCATCCATCCCTCAAGGTCGTCACATTCTCAGACCAGGGTGATGGGTGGACTCTGGATTTGCCAATCTGCGGTTTGGAAAGCTGACTTCATCTCAGCCTTAGCATCTCATCATTCACTGCACTTCTTGGCTTTGACTGAGACGTGGATCACTCCTGAGAACTCTGCGACTCCAGCAGCCCTATCCTCTGCCTTTAACTTCTCCCACTCTCCGAGACAGACTGGCAGGGGTGGTGGCACAGGTTTGCTCTTGTCTAGGAGGTGGAACTTCACTCCACTTTCATTCTCGCATCTCTCTATATATTCTTTTGAATATCATGCTGTTACTGTATCTTTTCCCACTAATCTTCATATAATTGTCATTTACCGCCCTCCTTCTCTTCTAGCTAACTTCCTAGATGAGTTGGATGTTCTTCTGAGTCTCTTCCCCATTGATGGAACCCCATTGATTCTCCTCGGTGACTTCAATCTTCCATCGAACAAGCTGCAGTCATCATGTCTCGAACCGCTGCTCTCATCCTTCAACCTTGCTCTCAACCTGACCCCTCCAACGCACAGAGCAGGCAACATCCTAGACCTGATCTTCAGCAGACCGGCCCCAGCGCTGGATATGACAGTAACCCCCATGCACTGCTCAGATCATCACTTTCTATCTTTCACATTCTCCCTTACTGCTCTCCCTGTCAATGCCTCTCCTTTAGGCTCGTCATTCTCTCAACGTAACCTGCACTCCATCTCTCACTCATCTCTGGCTTCAACTATCCTTACTACCCTTCCACATCCTGATTCCTTTCTATCTCTTTCCTTGGATACAGCCACAGATACAATGCTTTCTTCACTCTCGTCTGCAGTTAACCTTTTGTGTCCTCTTTCCTCCAGGCCAGCCAGATCCTCCCCACCTGCCCCGTGGCTGACTGAAGTCCTACGCAGCAACTGGAGAGAGCTAAGAAAGGCAGAGAGGAAGTGGAGGAAGTCCCAGCTTGACTCTGACCTACACTCCTATCAAGCTCTCCTCTACAAGTTCTCAACAGAGGTTACTGCTGCCAAGTCATCCTTCTACAAGGAGAAACTGGAAGAATCAGCGTCGGATCCACGCAAGCTCTTTAGGATCTTTTCCTCTCTTCTCAACCCCCCCTCTCCCCCACCACCCTCTTCACTTACCCCGGAGGATTTTGTCTCCTTCTTTGAGGAGAAGGTTAACAAAATCCGTCAGTCATTTTCCTCTTTCTCTACTTCCTTCACCAATACTCATCCTCTTGCCATTAATTCCTTAACATGTTTTTCTCCTCTTTCCACAGATGAGGTCCTACAGCTACTTAAATCCAGCAACCCAACAACCTGCCCACTGGATCCCATTCCATCCACACTCTTCCAGACAGTCTCCATGGATCTGTTACCCTACATCACGTTCATCATGAACAGCTCCTTGTCATCAGGCCAGGTCCCAGCTGCATTCAAGACCGCCAGAGTGGTCCCAATTCTGAAGAAGCCCACCCTGGACAGCTCAGATGTCTGCAACTACTGACCGGTATCACTCCTTTCTTACCTATCAAAAATTCTTGAGCGTGCTGTATACAACCAACTGTCTCTCTTTCTCACTCAGAACCTGCTCCAGGACCCCAACCAGTCGGGCTTCAAACCAGCACACTCAACAGAAACGGCCCTCATAGCGGTGACTGAGAAGCTCCAGACTGCAAGAGCATCCAAATTGTCATCGGTTCTGATCCTTCTGGACCTCTCTGCAGCTTTCGACACAGTGAACCACAAGATCCTCCTATCTGTCCTCGCTGACCTGGGAATTGCGGGCTCTGCATGGAAGTGGTTTGAGTCCTATCTAGAGAGACGTTCTTATCAGGTAACATGGAGAGGGTCTACATCTGCTCCTTGCAGGCTCCTTACTGGTGTCCCTCAAGGCTCAGTGCTAGGTCCTCTCCTCTTTTCACTCTACACCCGTTCTCTTGGTGATGTAATTACCTCTCATGGTTTCTCGTACCACTGCTATGCTGATGACACTCAACTAATGCTTTTCTTCCCACCATCTGATACTCAGGTTTGCAGCCGTATCTCGGCATGTCTGAGTGACATCTCTTCATGGATGGCAGCTCATCATCTAAAGCTCAATCCCAGCAAGACTGAGCTGCTGTTCATCCCTGGAGCTACAGGTCCTCAGCAGGATCTTGCCATCTCATTTGAGAACTCTTTGATTGTTCCATCTAAAGATGCAAGAAACCTTGGGGTGACTCTGGGTGACCAGTTGTCATTCTCTGCCCATATTACGAACCTGACTTGGTCATGCAGATACTTTCTCTCCAACATCCGACTTATCCGACCCTTCCTCTCTCAAGAGGCCTCCCAGGTGCTTGTCCAGTCTCTTGTCATTTCAAGGCTCGACTACTGCAACTCTCTCCTGGCTGGTCTTCCTCTGCAGGCCATCAGGCCCTTGCAACTGATCCAGAATGCAGCAGCAAGGCTTGTCTTCAATCTACCCAAGTTCACTCATGTCACTCCACTGCTGCACTCCCTTCACTGGCTTCCCGTGGCTGCTCGCATACAGTTTAAAATTCTGATGCTTGCCTACAAAGCCAAAAATGGACCAGCTCCTTCATACCTTATGGCAATGGTCAAGAGTCGATCCGCACCTCGAGCCCTTCGCGCTTCAAGTACGGCTTGGCTTGACCCGCCATCCCTCAAGATTCATGGAAGACACGCGACAAGATGCTTCTCTGTCCAGGCTCCCAGATGGTGGAACGAACTTCCACTGGCTATCCAAACAGCGAACTCTCTCACGGTTTTCAAACGCAGACTGAAGACCCATCTCTTTGTAAAGCACTTATAAGCACTAATCTACTGAAGCATTGGTATAAATCGTAATTGCACTTTATCTCTGGGAACACTTGCTAATGTAGTCTTGTAGGTATTTCAGTCTTGCTAGGTATTGCTCTGTGTCTAATCTTATATTTTGTTGTCTTCTTTCTAGGTATCAGCACTGGCAACTGTTTATGGCAGTGCTTGAGCTTGAGTAGTTTGAACTTAAACCTGTTTATAGTAGATAGAGATGCATATTCTGACTAAACACATAGCACTTTTGTAAGTCGCTCTGGATAAGAGCGTCTGCTAAATGCCGTAAATGTAAATGTAAATGTAACTCTTTTTCAGAATGATTGGCTGGTTTTCCATTAGACTGGCTGGTTTTTTATTTAATACAACATTTTTCTAAGCACAGTGGTGGTAGTAATGTTCTGCCTTTCATAATGCTTTTCATAATAAATAGTAAGTTTATTTTGACTTAGAAATACTGCCATCGAATCAAATCACTTTAATTATCACATCACATTATCACGTGTGAAAGCTTAGTGAAAATCTTGGGTGCATAATCCCTCATAATGTGCAAACACGCATTATTTTACAGAATAAAATAAATACAAAATAGAATCTAAAGTACAAAATAAAATACACTATATAAATATGTCCATGTAACATATGTACACCCTAGCTCCATACATATTAAATATATTGACTTGGAGTTGAATATGTAGTAGAAGTCCTACTGTGTGCTGTTCAGCAGTCTGAGAGCCAGGGAGAAAAAGCTGGTTCTTGACTGAATGCTTCTAAACCTCTTACCACTCGGCATCCTCGTGAACAGGCAATGACTTGGATGGGTGGAGACCTTTAAGAGTTTAGTGGTCCTCCTCAGGCAGTGGTTGGTATACATTTCCTGGAGACTTGGCAGTTAAACCCTGGTGATGTGCTATCCAAACCACCCTCTGCAGTTTTACATTCCACGGCGGTGTAGTTCCCATACCAGGCGGTGATGCATCCAGTCAAAATGCTTTCCACCGTGCATGTATAAAATACTCTGAGGATGCAGGGGTTCATGCCAAACTTCTTTAGATGTCTGAGGAAGAAGAGATGCTGTTAATAATAATAATAATAATAATAATAAGTTTATTTTTTATAGCGCCTTTCACAAACCCAAGATCACTTTACATAAACATGGTCATACAGACGAGAGAAGAGTTGGGAGTATCAGTGAGAGTGGAAGTAGTGAGTGAATAGGAAGGTCTTTAGCTGAGCTTTGAAAATAGGAAGAGAGGCAGAGGAGCGAAGAGAGGAAGGTAGAGAGTTCCAGAGAGTGGGGGCAGCAACACTGAAAGATCTGCCTCCCATAGTGGAGAGTCTGTGTCTTGGAATGGTTAATAGACCGGACTTAGAGGACCTGAGCTGACGTGATGGAACGTGAGGGTGCAACAGGTTGGAGAGGTAAGCAGGTGTGAGGCCATGGAGGGCTTTAAAAGTCATTAAGAGAATTTTGTAGCGGATGCGTTCTGAAACCGGGGGCCAGTGAAGTTTATGGAGGATTGGAGTGATATGTTCAAATTTTTTAGCTGAGACAAGGACTCTGGCTGCGGAATTTTGGATGTACTGAAGAGGGCTAAGCGTTTTTGCATTTAGACCATAGAGCAGTGAGTTACAATAATCCAATCTAGTAGTGATGAAAGCATGAACCAGGGTTTCAGCAGCTGTAGGTGAAAGTATGGGCCGAAGCCGAGCTATGTTCCGGAGGTGGAGAAAGGCAAACTTACAGACTGATTTGATGTGTGGTACAAACATGAGGCAGGAGTCAAACAGAACACCTAAATTACGCACAGTAGGCGACTGGTTAACGGAGGTGTCATCAACATTTAGGCTGCACTCAGGAAAGGCAGAGATGGCTGACTTGGTGCCGATAACTATGAGTTCTGTTTTAGATGCGTATAGTTTGAGGAAATTGCAGCTAAGCCAGTGTGTTATTTCCTGAATGCAGGACAGCAGTGTGGAAAGAGGGAAGGGATCTGTTGGTTTGAAATCAAGGTAGATCTGAGTGTCATCGGCGTAAAAGTGATAATTAAGACTGAAAGAACGGATGATATTGCCAAGAGGTAGTATGTATATGATAAATAACAGGGAACCGAGAACGGAACCTTGTGGCACACCCTGGGTGACTGGAGCAGAAATGGATTTGTGCTTCCCAATACTAACATACTGAGACCTGTCAGTAAGATAAGATGTAAACCAGGATAGCACAGTGGCAGAGAGACCAATACTGGAAAGACGTGAGAGGAGTATGTTATGGTTAACAGTGTCGAAAGCAGCAGTGAGATCAAGGAGCAGAAGAACAGATGTACGGCCAGAGTCAGAGGAAAGGAGCAGATTATTTAGTACACTAAGGAGAGCTGTCTCAGTGCTGTGAAGGGAGCGGAAACCTGACTGAAATGTATCAAAAAGATTATTGGTGGACAGAAAAGCCTGTAGCTGTATGGCAACAGCCCTCTCAAGAACTTTGGATAGAAAAGGCAGATTGGAAATAGGTCTGTAGTTATGTAGATCTGAACAGTCAAGGCCGGGTTTCTTAAGGACAGGGGTAATAGCTGCCTGTTTTAGAGAGCAGGAAACATGACCAGAAGTGAGTGTTGTGCTTGTGCCTGTTGTGCTTTCTTCACCACCCTTGTCATGTGTTCTGACCATGTGAGTTCCTCTGTGATGTAAACACCCAGGAACTTGAAGCTGCTGACTCTCTCTACTGTTGCACCGTCTATGATGAAGTCCACTATCGGTTCCTTGGTCTTGCTGATGTTCAGGGAGAGGTTGTTTTCCTGGCACCAGTTTGACAGGACCTCCTCTCTGTAGGCTGTTTTGTTGTTGTTGGAGATCAGACCTATGTGTACAAGCTGTAAAGGAGAGAGGACTCAGAACGCAGCCTTGAGGAGCTCAAATATTAAAGATCAGTGAGGATGAGGTGATGCTGCCTATTCTAACCACCTGGCATCGACCTGCCAGGAAATTAAGGATTCAGCTGCACAAATCACTGTTCAGGCCCAGGTCACACAGCCTCACATAACTGAGACGGAGAGAGAGAGAGCTATTTAAAATGTCTGTACTCCTGCGAGTTGATCAGTGCATACTTTGAGGTATGCACGTCCTGGAATGCAGTCAGGTCCTGCTGCCTTCCTGGTGTTAAGACGCTTAAAGGACCTGCCACCCCATGTGTGAGACCCCGCCCTTCTCATGTCACTGTAAGATTTTTGGAGTGGTTTTTTTGGCTTATGAACTAGTTGTTTCGGTTTGTCTTTGCTTCTGTGTTTGCTTCCATATTGACTCATCACAACCTTGCACTTGTTCTTGAAACTAGACACTGTATAATTATGTATGTAGTATATTTCTCCTTACAGTATTTGTGCCTTGATAGGTAGGAGATGACTACCAGTTTTTTGTTTGTGTTGTATGTTTGTCATTGCTTCTTATTTAGGGAGTTAATGTAGCCTGGGTGTGTGTGTAGGTGTAGTTAGTGTCTTTTGTTTCTAGTATGGGTTTTGTTTCTATGTTGGCCTGGGTCACTTCAGATGTCTATAACCAGTGTTACACCTTGTCTTGTATATATAGTGTGTTGCTGTAGTAAAAATCAATACATTAGCACTATTAATACCACCTTAGTCTCTTTTTAGCAGGACTATTCAAAGCATAACCTCCATTTAATTTGCAGCAAATGGGAGAAGCTAGGATTCCTGAAGAACAGTTTCAACACCTACTGCAACCAATGCCACAATTAACCACTGTGGTTGTGAAAGCCACAGGATGCCAGCGTGCTACTGCACTGGAATCTCAGTGCAGATTCAGTGCACATTTGCTATATTGTGTATAAGTAACCGTTTTATTTGTAAGTAGCCTTATCATCATCTCCAGTTGACTTCTCACAAATATATTTGTAATTAAATTCATGGATGCCAAGTCTACGTTACTGTACATACCATTCACACCATAAGACTAGCAAACACACCCATTGTTTTGGAGTTTCATTTTTTCTAATTCAGTATTGTAAACTACAAACTGTAGGCTTTGTAGTTTGCATTTGTCACTTAGCTGTCAGATATTATGAAGCTAAAAGGGTTTCCTCCTCTTTTGCACCTGTTATGCCTACTCTAGGCTATAGCCCTAACAGAGAATGAGTATATTATGAAAGAGAGACTATGATAGATATGATGAAAATGATTGATATTTATTCAATTTATGGCCAAGGGATGTAACTCCAGGACACGACCCAATGCTCAAAATAACAAACAAAAACGTTTCTAACCAAAATAATATCGACTACCTAACCTGATGCGTGTTTAAAGAAATGAAAGTAAATGACAATAACCTACCCTAACTACCTATGACAAAACAAAGAGAACGGTATAACCAAAAGAGCGTCGTGTCCTTTCTTCCCGTCTGGGCCGAATTAACAAGCAAGATTATTCACAAAGATATTTACACTTATACACACTATTTATATACATATACACATAAATTATATACATCAGCTACCAAGATCTAAAGGGGCAATTCCAGACTCAAGTTCAGGGACGAAATAATTCAAAGTCAAAGAAACCAGAAAACCAACCACACAATCGAACGAACGCTACTAAACCACACCAAACGCCAATATGGAGAAAGATCTCCTCGTCTTGCTGCTTTGTGGGTCTTTTAAAGGCAGGACTGAGGGTCTTGGGTGGAGAACAGCCAATCCACAACAACCAGGAAGCGAATGACATACACGGTGGGAGGAGACACACATCTGGACCTGTAACGTCAGACACGAACACCACAACGACCACCAGTGGTCGTAACAGCACCCATGTAATGGTGTTCGTGATGGATTTGATGGTTTACATCAGGGGTGCCCACACCTTTTCAGCTTGCGAGCTACTTATAAAATGACCAAGTCAAAATGATCTACCTACTATAAAAATGCAAAACAAATTTATTTATTCTATATTATCATTATTTAAGTTATTATTATTACTATTTAATAGTGTATTCTTTCTTTCCTTTTCAGATAAATAAAGTATTTTATTTATTTATATTTATAAAGTATTTTAAAGTATAGCTAATTGTAGCGAGAAACACTCGCAGTCCGCAATATCCTTCCATAGTTGCTGGGTCAAATCCTCGGCCATGGCTTCAGAGCGGCGTGTGACTGTATTCCTCGATAGCTGGAGAGCTTTGATTTAAGATAATATTTCCGATTTGTTTTTAAAGTCTCAGGACAAGGAATTAGCGGCTTCAACAAATGCCTCTTTTATCATCTCTTCATCTTGGAAGGACTTCTTTTTTTTAACAATTAAGTGACTCACCCGAAATGATGCTTCGGTGGCTGCCTTCGCTTTTGTGGTCAAATGTGAGTAAAATGACTGCTGTCCGGACAACTGGGATTTTAATTCTTTCACCTTTCTCAGCTCACTTTTCGGAGGATAGTCAATGTCATAGTTTTTATGAACAGTCCGAAAATGCCGCTCCATGTTTCCCTTCTTTGGAATAGCAACGGCACACTGACAGATGAGGAAAACGCACTTAGTGAATAAGACGTGTGAAAAATAAATCTTCCTTCCATTCTGTATGAAGTGGTAGGTTTTTTTTGTTCTTACTCATTTACATTTACATTTATGGCATTTGGCAGACGCCCTTATCCAGAGCGACTTACATTTTTTTTATACAAGTGAGCAATTGAGGGTTAGGGCCTTGCTCAGGAGCACCTCAGTCATGGCCTCAGGTCTGGGAATCGAACCTGCGACCCTCCGGTCACAAGACCAGTTCCCTAACCGCCAGGCCATGACTGCCACATGGTTCTAGCCTGAAGGATCAAAACAGTACCCACTAGATACCTACCACTAATGTGCAGATTCTTTAGCATAATACACTACACATACACTATGGAGATAAGTGTAAGAGGTGGGACACACCTCTTCATCACTGAATTCAGGTTTCATTCAGTCCCATTGCAACAAGTGTATATAATCAAGCACCTAGTCACGGAGTCTGCCTTTACACACATTTGTAAAATAATGGGTCATACTATGAAAATATGAACTTGAAGACTTGTAACAAAAAAGACTTGTGTCAAAAAGTTAAAATTACTTTCCTTTGAGATTCTCCTCGATCAACTGAGTGTAATGGATGCATTTAAGAACCACAGAAACTGCCCAGTTACGGAGCAGGGTTAGGATTAAGGTTAGGGTTAGGGTCAGGGTCAGTGCTAAGGTTAGGGTCATGGAGTGCTGACACGCATAGAGAACATCGCCAATGTTGTAATCCAATGATTATCAGAGTGGGGAATTAGCTCTCGTTTGCAGGCGCTCTTGAGTGTATGTATAATGAGAACTCTGGATTGATCCATGCTTTGTTATTAAATCTATTTTACTTCTTTATCTTACCTAACTGTCTCTGACTTTTATTGTGCTTACCATTGAAGGGTTACAGAATTTCCAGAACAAAATCAGCACCTGCAGAGTTCCAGATCCTCTCTGGCATTAAGATCAGCGCTGAGACTGCACCAGGAGCTTCATGGTTAAAGAGTTTAGAATATGAACCTTAAATCACTCCTGAATCAGAAGCATCTTAAGGGGCAGATGTGGAATCACGAGGTCATTCTGACTGAATGTAAGTATGACTCCAGCAAGAACTGTTTGGTTAACCATGTGGGAAAAACGAACGGAGTGGTTTACAAATTCTGTCCTTGGTTATGAGGAAATGTGCAAAATCTGTGATAAATCATTTTTAGCCAGTGTTCAGAATGCATTGGACAAAAAGGAAATACAGGACCTGAATCACATGGATGTGGAAAAAAAACTCTTGCAAATCTTCATTTAAAACATGTGACGCTAATGCATAATATTAACAAAATGCAATGTGAGGTTACAGTAAAAGAATGTTTAATAGGCAAAAGGACACTGAACTTGTTTTAAACGAGTTCAGCAGGGAGGGAAGCATGAGGAAGAACTTAATTTCATTACTCCATGTATTTGCTCTCAGCACTCTGGTGAACCTTAATGAACCTTTTTCTGTTTTAGTTGTGTTAACAGTATGGTTAGTTTGCCTGCTTCAATTTTGATGTTGCATATATACTTGCATTAATTGACTCTTCTTTTGGCAACATGTAATTTATTTCATTATAAATAACGACAGTGTTGTATAAAGTATTCGAGACCCATACTTGAGTAAAAGTACAAGTACTCTATCAAAACATTTACTTGAGTAGAAGTTGAAGTGCTCTTTAAAAACTTTACTTAAGTAGAAGTACAGAAGTATTCAGTATTTTTTGTACTTGAGTATTGCAAGTAGTTTAGTCTAAAATTTATTACTCAAGTACTGAAAGTAAAAAGTACAAGTATTGTGTTTTGAATTAATTAAAGAAA